>NW_008239110.1:20207694-20219926 GCF_000691975.1 Corvus brachyrhynchos
AAAGAGTGAAACACCATCAAGAACTTTGAACCAGGAGAAATTATTTTCTGTTGTCTCAGGTTGAGCATCCAAAATTGGTGAATATCTTTGATTCAGAACAGATTCAGTGTACAGGTTTCTCTTCTGAAGAATGGGAGCAATTGTTCATTTCTGAAGACTTACTAATATCAGTGAAGAAGTCAGATGCTGTGGTGTTGGGATTTTAAAAATGTCAAAAGAAATTAGTGGGGTATCAAATTAAATGCTGCTTACTTTGTACAAGGAGAGAGAGCTTATGAATAACCATACTGCACTGGTGAAAATGTACTGTATAAAGTTGAATCCTCTGGAAACAACAGCAGGAGAAGTATAACCGAAGACAATAACAAGTCATAATTCATGTGGACAAAGAAGACAAATTTCTGTTCTATCATGTAGCATTTCATTTCTGTGGCTGGTTTCTTCCCACAGGTGGTCAGTCTGTTTGAACAGCCTGCAACTAAACCTACTGTTTCTAGAGTTTAAATGCAGTCTCTACTCTTCCCCTGCAGCTTGTGCTGCCTGTGTTGATACAATCCAAGGATTAGATCTTGAGAAAATTTTCTCACACATCAAGAGGTTCTATGTGAAGCCATTCTCCTCCTGAATTTTCATCCTCCTTTCAAGTCAGGGTCAGGGAAGAGGTAAAGCTCTGTAGTTCAGAAAGGAAGGATCTCAAGACAGCTGAACAAAGGAAAAACACTGTACAAGATTTTAGAATGCTCTCAATCCAGATTCAATAATTTTGACTTCTATTTTTGTAAAACAAAATCCAGTTTAAAAGCTTGAATCTGTCATAGTCCATTGACATGGAACATTTTAGCCAAAAGAACTGCAATTGCATATAGTTCTAAAAAACTTTAAAGGCAACTTTATCATGAGAAATACCACACAACCTGAATAATGGGTCAATTCTACCTATCATTGAAAAAATTTCTGGGGTTCATGTTTATATCCTACACAAATTGAATTTATGCAAGTTTAAATGTTTAGACAGTAATCTTTAGTTCTTTAAAATCTATGTGAACCAAAACCACTAAACCTTTCTCTGTGATTTGTTTCCAGATGTACACACAAAATATTTCACAAAAATACAATTGCTCTTAATTTTGACTTTATATGCAATATATTTATAATAATACAATAGTAAAACCTAAAATACACATTGGCAGATATAAACCATATGCAGAGACAGGCTAGAAGTAATAGAAAAAAGATAAATTGAATATTTCATGAATTGAGAAGACTCTTTCCACAAGAGTAATGGATTAAATGTCTATCCTCTGTAATGGAATATGTTGAACTCTTTGCCAAAATGTGGTGCTCATTGTACAGTATTTTGAAGACTTAATTGCTTTTTGGCTTTTATAGTGAGGTAGAATTCTGATGGACACATACCATATTTTTATGTGAAGCTAAATCGGTATATATGCCCTAGATCAGTATTTCAGCAGATATGAAAAATATTAAATAAATATGTCACTATTTTTTTTTAAATCAGGCTTCTTCTCATCTTACTTTCTGCGCCATACTGTTAGATTTCAGTAATTCCAGGACCAAAAAAAAATAAATAGCTTCATATTTACTTACATAAATGATTGTCAGCTAGCGAGATTTTGTTCTCTGGTTCATCAGAACCATTGTGTACATTGTTCACTTCAAACAAAAGAAGTTGCAGTTCTCAGATTATGGTTTAAGGTTTAGTTTTTTACAGGACTGAAATTGCAGAAAGTGTTATTATTTTGTTAGAGACTATAGTTTCAATTGAAGGGAAGTTGCAAGTATTTCATTATTTTTCTTATAAAGAAAGGGGTTTTTCTCTGCCCTTCAGTCTGTGTAGCCTTTATTCATTTCATAGCAGTTACTTTCAATCACTTTCCTTGTCATCTGATGCTGGCTTTCATTTCCACTCTTGGTAGACTTCAGAGACTGCTCCACTGGAAGTTGCTTTGAAAGTATTTTGGATTTTCATCTAAGTTGCCTTTCCTGTGTCGCGAGTATAATTTATTTTGTGCTCTGTGATCTGTGCTGTCCTGGGGAGCATACCTGCCCTGACGGCTGGTGGATAGATGGAAGGAGCATTATTTTCAGGAATACTTGTGATCAGTTCCAGGAAGGAACCCAGAAAAGTTGGATGTCTGTATACAGTTGATTCAGAGCCCTGCTTCTTTCTTCTGACAGTGAGTTAGTGGAAAGCTAGTGATCTTCGGGCTCTCACACATTTAATTGGTGCGTGTCTAAGCCCTTAATTCTTTTATAAAAAGTTTGTCTACCTTTTCTGAATTGGAAATAGGAACCTGATTCCTTAAATAGCTCTGAGAATTGGATCCAGGACTTGGAGTGAGCTGTAGGAATTGTTTACTAGATACTTGGAGGATTGAGGATACAAACAAATGAAAACCTTATTCTCCCAGTCCTGTCAGATAAGTATGAAAGCTTTACTTTTTGTGTAGCTTTTAAGGACTGCTGTTGACACCAAACCTGGTTAAGAACCATGGGAGGCAGATAGACACAAGATATGCCTATTGGAGTATTTACATTTTGGTTTGGTTTTGCTTTCAGCTTCAGATAAAATGAATTGTTGTGTCCAGAATGCATGTCTAGTATTTCCCAAATAATGCATAAGTAATATCTCCCAAAAAGTTAAAATGCAGAGGAAGTATATTTTTACTTCACTGTTTTTATCAGATTGGTGAAGATATCAGAAAGCATAGGAGACAGGATTTGAGCCATTGTTTTTTAGAAGGGGCAGGGGAGGAAGCTGAGGGAGAAGTGTCCTGATTTTATTTTTCACCACTTCTTCCCTCAAGTCTTCTTTCCAGTAGGGCTGATGTGTGGCAGCTCAGGTAGTTATTCTTACTGTTGACCACTTCGAAGACCTGATGTAAAGTTTTGCATTTGGCTTTTTTTTTTTCCTCCAGAAATGAGAGTATTTGGGTATATAGGCAACATATAGCACCAGGCTGTTTCTGTAGAAGCGGTAGAGCTTCACCTGTTTTGAAAGAGCTGAAGCGCTTACGTTTCTTTGCGTTTTAATCCTAGCTTCTAAAATTAACATGTTAAGAAACAGCAATCTATTCCTTTGCTAATTCAGAAGATGAAAAACTAGGCTGTTTTGGTATCATTTTCTCATATCTTTGTGGATCCATTGGGTTTTGTAAATAGTGGGAGATGCAGAGTGCAAAGGAAAATCTTTTCCTTCTCTCTCTCCCTCACTGTCCTCCAAGGAAACGCTTGCTATGCATTAGTAGACACCAGTTTTAATATTTTGGTTTCAATTCAGTTTTATCTAAGGCCAAATATTCTGCATCATTTTCCTCTGAAGTCCATGCTCGGATGTGATGCTCAGAAAGGGGAAAATTTAATTTTATAAAATACTGTACTTAATCACCACATACTTTTATGTCTCTTATCTATTGCCGTCAAAATTTTCATGCTGACTTTGATTGCTCAAATTTGGCGTTAGTTGACAAAGGCTGTGTTGAAAATTATACTGGCACTGTTTTTATTGCTTTTCTTCATTTGGATATTATTGTTCATCTCTTTATAGGCTGCTTGGATATTGTACCCATGTTTTTCAATCTTCATTTTAAACAATTTACAGCAGCTAGGATTTTTGTTTGGTTTTCATGTTTCTTTTCAATACAAAAATATATTAAATTCATTTTGTTTTGCATTCTCTGGCAAGTCTATGAGCCACTCTTTATAACACTACTGTGGTTTTTTTGAACCATTATCTAGTTTTTTCAAAACGAAACACATCATCTCAAAATCAAAGTAATTCAAGAATGAATTTGAACATATGTTGGTGGTTTCTAGATAGCACTCTTCATATAGTCTGATAGTCATGTGCACACTCTGTAGCCTTTTTTTTTTCTAAAATGAGCATTGAAATTTGGTGTAGAGGGATGTCATGATTTTTATTTTTTTTAAGGTCAGTCAGTGTAAAATTTATACTTCAGCAAAATTTTAGAGAGGACTAAGGTTTTTTACAACCAAAAGGCTGCAATTTGCTCAGCTCCTTTTGTGCTTTCATCATCACAGTAAGGCACCTCTAACTTTTAGTCTTCTGATGTATTCGTTATCTGCCACTGGTAAACTCTGTGGCTGCTTCATCCTGTATCTCTTATGTATATATTTGTACAAGTCTTGAAAAGTACCCTTTCTGGTTGTTGCTACCTATAGATTTATGCTATTGATTCTGTCATAAAAGAAATACATCTGTCATTTCTTTAGGCATTCTTAGCAAGTTATTGCCTTCCTGCTATCTCAGGTCTCAGTGGCCTTTGGCACTTCATCTTTTGTTACCTTGAACAACCTCATGCTGATCACTTAATTCTGTTTCTGACCTCTCCATGAAATAGGACAATGAAATTACCTGGTGCCTTTTAAGTGTATTCAGAACAAAATAATTTTTGATTTTGACACACTGTAAGTACAGGATTTTAGAAGTCTTGAGGTAATATCTAAATAATATGCATGACTTTAACACTGCTTTGAACTGTAAGGGTTGTTTTAACTATAAGCTTAAGTGTAACTTGGAAATGTTGCACCTTAGAATTGACTTCTAAGTCAGTTAAAATGTGGACTCTTGTTTTTTAGGGAGTAACTGGTGCTTTGGCAGTTTTGATGAAAGATGCAATTAAGCCCACACTAATGCAGACATTAGAGGTAAGTATGGCTTATGATGCCAGCCCTTCTCCAACTTTCAAATTCCATAGTGTTCTGATCATGCTTCTCTTCAGCAACTCTGCTTGACTTTCAAAGTTCAAGCCAGAGTCAGATCCATAAAGGGATTCTAGCAAATGTTCATTTGTTTATGTTAACTATTCGACTCTATCTGCATTTATATCTTTTTGGTGGTTTTCTTCCTCTTTGAGATATGGCTATAGTCATAATTTTACCAAGTGTTGCAAACAAGCTGCAGTGCATTGTTGAGCTGGTTCTGAGCACACTGGGAGGCAGGTTGGTCATCCAAGTCACAGATTTGCTGCTGTGTCCCACCTTGTTCTTATGGGGAAGTTTCCTTTTTATGTACTTCTTTTATAGGGATGTTCCCATGATTCCCACAGCCCAGCATTTTGTGTGGAAAAAAGCAGCTTTGCTGTGGCCATTCTAACCTGTATTACAGTTTGTGCCATTCATAATCACAGGAGGGTCCTTTTAGCTGTTTATGCATTTTCAAAAGATGGCTCCCAGCCACCCTGTCTTGCCATAGTGCCATCATGGACTAAATGAAGCTTTGATGGGCTATGAGAGGAATGTTTTACACCTACCCTAGTGAGCTTGCTTCCAAAAGCTTAAATAATGTAGAATTAGTGCAACCTAACTTTGTGCTTGGGCAGTCTAGTATTGATATTTTGACAGGAAACTGAATGATGAGCAACATTCAATGGGAGAAGGAGAAAGAAAAAAGGAAATAATGAAACAGCAAATGCACTTGGAGAAAAATCAGTGGGTTTTTTTTTTTTTTTTCCATTTGACTATCAAAATTACACAGCTGGAATATTTCACAACAATTTTTGATATGGTGAAAAGTTGAAGAATGCAGAAAGATACCAGTGCAATCAATCTCCAGTTTGATAAAATTACCAGATAAAAATGTCTCATTTTCTACAGCATGTCAAAGTGATAACTAATTTTTTTGCTTTTGTCTTTGGATTGGGACAACTTCCTTGTCTCAGGGAATATTAGAAAAATAGAATTTAAGTCTATGTTATTTTATTATAGCCATCTTAATTATTTTCCCCTGCAAAGAAAACCTGTTCTTTCATGTGGCTGTATGAGTGTGTGATAATTTTAATGTAACATCCAATAGCAGAAACTGGAGGTCACATAGGATCAAGAATGTCACAGCCAGAACTGAGTATTAAGTCACCACTTGGATAACATTGTGTGTGTTAAGCTCCAGTGACAAGGTAGCTTTGATTCTGACTGTGTAGTCACTCTGTTTGCACACTGCATATCTGTTGGAAAGTACTGTGGTTTTGTTGCAGTGTTCGGAAAGACAATTATAAATGTCAGGAGAGTTTCTTTTGATTGATAGGAATTTGGTTCTGGGACATGCATGCACATATTTTTTTCCCTGCATTTCTTTATATTCACATTTCTATGCAATAAAATTCCTGCCTTTTATGTGGTATTCTTTTCTAGTCTAATCTATGCTATGGCTGAAACATCTGCCAACTTTCATCAAACACTATTGCTTGTTAGCAGGACCCTGACCACATTACCCAAAGATACATTTTTCCCCTAAATTCTTCTCACAAAGTTATTTTTGAAACAGCAAACTTAAGCAGCTTGGAAGACTGCTTCATGCTCCACTCCTCCTCTTTGAGTCTTAAAGATGAGTTTTTGTCACCCTTTGGATACTTGCTGGCTTGCAGGCTAATGTAAGTCATGTATCGAAGAGTGGAGATCCCCGGTTTATCTAAACGTTTTCCAAGATAGTGCTCTGCTTTGGCTGATGTCCTTTTGGACTGTGTCATTGCTCTCATGTAGGATCACAGAACCTGCTGAGCTGGAAGGAACCCCTGAGGATCACCAAGTCCAGCTCCTGGCCCTGCACAGTACCATCCCCAAGAGTCACACCATGTGCCTGAGAGCACTGTCCAAACACTTCTTGAACTCTGTCAGGCTTGGTGCTGTGACCACTTCCCTGGGGAGCCTGTTCCAATGCCCAGCCACCCTCTGGGTGAAAAACCTTTTCCTGATATCCAACCTAAACCTCCCTGACATAACTTCAGGCCATTCCTTTGGGCCCTGTCAGTGGTCACCACAGAGAAGAGATTGGTGTCTGCCCCTCCTCTTCCACTCACGAGGAAGTTGTAACTGCAGTGAGGTCTCCCCTTGGTCCCTTGGTCTCTTTCAGGCCAGACAGACCAAGTGACCTCAGCCACTCCTCATATGGCTTCTCCTCAAGGCCCTTCACCATCTTTGTTTCCTTCCTTTGGATGCTCCCTAATGGCTTCATGTCCTTTTTTATGTTGTGGCACCCAGACCTGCCCCCAGCACTCGAGGTGAGGCTGCCCCAGCACAGAGCAGAGTGGGACAATCCCCTTCCTTGCCCAGCTGGCGATGCTGTGCCTGATGTTCCCCAGGACACACTTGGCCCTCCTGGGGATGCAATGGCCTGCTCTAGTACTGCCTATGCTGTTGAGCTCTCTTCATTATTTTTAATGCTTCATCTGAATAATGCTTCATCTGAATAGCAAGAGGTGCTACTTTTAATAGCTTCAGTTAAAAAAAAAAAAAAAGGAAAAAGGAGGGGAACAAGGAACATGTGCCCTGCACACTTTTGAGTGTACTCTAGTGAACCGCTTGTGAGTTTAGAGCCCTCTAGCATGATAGATTTTAAGCCAAAAGAATCCTAATATACCCTGAGGCAGATGTAGATAGTTGTAGGTAGATGCAATAATGTTTCTTCTGCTATACATAATGTCATTTTTCGATGAATGTGTGAATTGCAAATCAGAAATAAGGATAACTGAAGCCTGCATTACACTTGAAATAATCCTAGTAAGTAGCACCCAAAAGTTAGCATTTTAAGTTTCCAAAGAGGTTACCAAAAATAATTGGGAAACATAATCCTAATCCCTTCAGGGAGAAAAAGTTCTTCATAAAAGTGTAAAGACCTTTAGCAACAGCACTGCAATTTGACAACAGTAAAATTAGAAATGATCCTACAGCACATAGGTGGTGGAAAAATAATATGATTATAGAGAACACAAATACAGCTGAGAAGGCACCATGGACCCATCTGGCAATTAGGGACGAAACTGTTCACCAAAGAAGGTCATCCAGATCACTTTGGGGAATGGCAAAAAGGCTGTTGATGAGGGAGAGCAGGAGATCTGGGTGACTGACAGTTGATTTGGCTGATTTAATATGTAAGTCCTAGTGTCTGTGGGTAAGCAGTGGCTGGAAGTAGCCATTGCAGAGATAGGAGCCAAATAGAAGTAGCCAGTGCAGCTGCACTCCTCTGTGATCTGGCCACGAGCCTGAAGGTGGGAATTGTGTTAAGCCGTGGAAGTCTGAGGAGTTGCTTCTAAGGGCCTGTGAAAAGGGAGAAGAACAACATGCTGGGTAGATTTGTACCAACTTTTTATGGATGTCTGCATGCACTGGGGAAGAGGCTTAGAAGGTCATAAATCAAAAATGACCGAATGTCAGTCCTGTGTGGAACTGAACTGGCAACTTATGTCAGTGCTTTTTTTCATATGTGAATTGATGTGTGTTTTAATTTGCTGGTTTTTAAAGAGGTTTCGTGGTGGGTTGCTTTCCGTCACAGTCCTGCTACTCTGACACCATAAATTCCACCTGAAACTGTTAGTGATTGACAGTGTTTTATATGCAGGAGTGACAGTAAAAATCTCAAAATGGGAGACTCAGAGCACTCCATTTACAATAACCACAGACTTCAGTGGAACTTATATCCAGTGCTGTAAAATTGAGATTACTTTGTTTGGAATGTACATAATGATTTCATAGTGTTTATCCATGTTTCTCATGACAGATTTCTTCTCTTGTCAACTGATCCCTTAATGTTTAGCATTTATTTATACCATGCGTAACAGAGCAGCTGCTCTATGGGACAACCCTTTGTAGTTGCAGGCTGGCTGCTCTGGGATGGTTTGTTGTGTTACTTTTGAAGTGCCAATCACAGTAAAGATGAGAGAAGGATGGTAATAAGTATTATAAATATCCTTCTAGCGGCCAGATAACTTCAACTATTTATTGACATTCTGGGTTTATTTTCTTTTACTGAAACTTGGATAATAAAATTTTCTGTACTGAAAGCAGCCAGCAGAATGCATTTCTGTGCCACTGTTTGGTTCTCCATATAGTTTATTAAGAGCGTAGCAAAAATAAGTGGCAAAAACAAGTGGTACAGATGGACTGGCACAGTTACTAAAGCTGGCCTGAGAAGACATTGTTGTCCCTATTCCAGTGTGTGCCTGAGGCTCCCAAGGCCCTGCTGGAGTTCACTCTCTTCAGTATCTAGACTTGACTTTTCTGCCAGGATTGAAAAAACATTCCAGTAGCTCTTCCTTTTCTTTTGGTAGATTTCAGAGCTCCAGGGAGGGGCACCTGTCTATGCCAGTGATTTAGTAGTATGTTTGGATTTCAAGTTAGTCATGGGAGCCTCTTGACTTCCAATATTCTGGATTTTGGATCCTGCAGTCCAAATTTCCTTCCTACCCATGTTGTGTGGACAAACTCTTGGAAGCACAGTTGCACAGGGAATGTAGGAGGAGACCCTTCTGGCACCTCTCTTTGCATAGCTGCTGTAGTATGTGCTGGGCTGCCCAGTCACTGGCTGCAGTTCTGGGTCCATGCATCTCATCTGCCCATGTGTGCACTGGGCTCTAACAAGACCAGCCCTTTAATTGCTTGCCACAAGAAATTAGGGCTTGGAAGAGTAAAATTAGACATACTGTGTAATAAAAGACAAATTGGAATAAATCGTATTGATGTCTTTTCCTGGTCTTAAAATAAAGAATCAAACACAGTTAGTAGGGAAAAAGGGATTTTTACCTCTGTATTTATTTTAAGGATCCTTAGGTGCACACATCCAGATCAAATGCACCTCAATGCACCCCACAATGCATGCCCACAATTGATCTGGTATAACATTATAGGTCTTACTAATTAGCATATCTATCAAAGATTCCTCAATGAGAGGCTTGAATGAGCCCCCCCCCTCCCCAAGGAGCCTTCCCCTGGATGGTTCTATCTTAGTTTACAGAATCTGTTCTGGAGAGGACCTTGGGGTCTGGGGCACACTGATCCCTAACTACGAAGCTTCTATGATGTTTATCTCCTAGCTTGACAAACAAGGCCAAGAATGTAGGCAAAAAGCACTAAGAATACAGAAGTTATAAACAGGTATATAAAAGGGGTATAAAAGAAAAGGCAAAAAATCATCATGGCATCAGTATGGATCTGAGTCTGGTAGCTGAAAACTTGTGATCTTACTTATTTGAATGCCAGAAGCATAAATACTGGATTAAAGTAGAAGCAAAGCTTAAACATGGTTTGGTGGAAGTTGTTTGCATTTTATTCTGTATGTTACAAGCTCTTTGGAATAGGGATAACATATTTTGCACATCACCTGTTAAATGGATGCCCAGTTAAACTTTGAAAGCATACATAGCTCATGTTAATTTTTTGCGTACCTGTGTGAAGTCCCAGTTGATGTTGCAGTATGTGTCCATTAGCAGATAGAAAACAAGAAAAGAAACCTAATCTTAAGTAAATGCTATGAAGTCACTGTGTTATAATTATAGTGATCTACATTGATTCTCTTATTACAGGGCACAATTTCTCTTTATTTAGTTCTTTGGCTCCTGTTTCTACTCTAACATGTTCGAGGCAGAGTTACCTGAGTTGTAGCTTAATTGTGTCATTCCTGGAGAATAGCCCACCCATGTGTGTGCACGTGGCAATGGCTAAAAAGTTACTTGTCTTTCTTCTGAGCAAAACAATTAATTATATATTATTACTTCTAAAGGAAACAATAAGAAGAGGCGCTTTTTGTTGATACATCATTTTTGTATATAATTTCTATTCATCATTACTAAAATGTCTGTGTTTTCTGTAAAACACCGTTTAGATTACAGTAGTTTTCCACTGTTTTCCACTGTGTCAGTATCCCCACTGTACCCCAGCTTGTCCCTTGCCATCTCCCTCTCCAGCTCCTTAAGCCTTGACTCTGGTCCCTCATGGCTTCTGCTGGCTCCTCTGCCTGGACAGAAATGGCTGTTGCAGCCAGTGAGGAAAACAGGAGCACACAGGGATGGAGTAGGGCTGGAGCTGGGCTCTTATTTGTGTATCTGCAGCAATGCATTTAGTGCTTGTTGTAGTTCGTATGCCAGAATAGCACACCACAGTATTAGAGCTGTGGAAATACGAAACATTAATTAGTACAAAGTGGGGTGGGGAAGTTGTGCAAGTTACCTAGAGGTTGCACTACTGTCTATTACCTTTCTAGGAATTAAGCAGGTTCTGACATCAAGGCCAGTCAGTGAATGAGGTCTCAAGCACCTGAGATGTACCTAGAACCCCTAAATTGTCTAATGGCACTTCCTTGCTGTACGTGCTTTGATTAATAAAAAATTTTGATTAGTCTGCAAAATTATTGAGGTTTGGGCTGGAATAAGGTTAACTTTCTTCACATCAGCTGGTACAGGGCTGCGTTTTGGATTTGTACTGGAGACAGTGTTGATAACACAGGAATGTTTCTGTTATGCTGAGCAGGGCTCGCACAGAGTCAAGGCCTTTTCTGTCTCTCACCCCACCAGCAAGCAGGCTGGGGCTTACACAAGATGTTGGGAGGGGACACAGTCAGGACAGCTGACCACAACTGGCACAAGGGGTATTCCAGACCGTATAGCATCATGCTGAGCATACCAAGCTGTGGGAGGAAGGGGGGATATTTAGAGTGATGGCATTTGTCTTCCCAAGTAACCATTGCACATGATGGAACCCTGCTTTCCTGGGCTGAACACCTGCCTGCCCATGGAAAGCAGGAATTAATTCCTTGTTTTGCTTTGCTTATGTGTGCGCAGTCTTTTCTTTACCTATTGAATTTTCTTTATTTCAACCTATGAGTTCTCTTACTTTAACCCTTCTGATTTGCTCCTTCATCCTACTGTAGAGGAGTGAGTAATCAGCTGTGTGGGGCTTAGTTCCTGGCTGGGGTTAAACCATGACATCTATACATCGAATTACTTACGTATATTTCTTTATCATCCAGGGAACACCAGTATTTGTTCACGCTGGACCTTTTGCTAACATTGCACATGGAAATTCTTCCGTTTTGGCAGATAAAATTGCCCTTAAATTAGTTGGAGAGAAAGGATTTGTAGGTAAGTAAATATTCAGTTTATTGTATTATGATCTGTTGGTAAATTGGCAGTGATGCAAGTGAATGGAAAAACTAGCAGTTAAAGGTAAGAATGCTAATTTGTTATTAATATCAGTATAAAATAATCTTTAAGTGAGTATATAATAAGCCAAAAGCACTTCTTCTCTTACCCTGCCTTTTGTCTCAAGTCCTGTCACCATGGTCCTGTCACCATGTTTGAGACTCCACAAGGAGTCTCAACCAGTCAAATGACTGGATTGCATTGAAAGAGGTGTCCTGTTGTTCAATCTATTGGTATCCATCTGGCCACACTTGATAAACCAACAGAAACCATTCTTTTTTCCT
>NW_008239110.1:20219963-20222659 GCF_000691975.1 Corvus brachyrhynchos
AGAGGTCAGATGTCCCTGAGCCAGTGCAGAGGACTAGCAGAGGCAGGATGGTAGAAGAAAGATTAATACAGCCTCATTTTGGTGGCTGTGAGCCATTAGGTTAGTCCAGCTGCATTGTCAAACCTCATCATGAGGCCCTTATGTTCCCATGAAAGCATTTGAGTGGACAGACTCTTTTTATATTAGGAATTCAGCCTGCACAAACAACAATAGATACACATAGAGCTTACAGTTGCAGGCTAAATAAACTTGTGGCTGAACAATGAACTAGCTTTTATAAAAATCGTAGTGACTGTTTAAACCTTAGAATTAATTAAATAAAAGGGGTGTTGCTGCTTTGCAGTAGTAATGCTGCAGCCATTCTCTTCTATGTCCTGAACATCCAGGATGGATTACGTTAATCCTAAAGCTGGAGTTTGAGTACCTGTGGAACAATGCTCTTGAAAAGAGGCAGCAATGTGAAAAATGTAGCGAGGTTTCTTATGCTAGCACCCTTAAAACTAGTAGAGAAACATGGATATATATGCTTATGTCATACCTACATATTGGAAAGGATTCTTTTTACAGTGTTGTACAGCTTAAAGGTCTGTTTATATCCCTCTATTCATCGAACATCCATTCAAAGAATATTTTGCATTCTGAATACATTTATTTAACGATAGTTGAATTTGTATTTCACTGGGCCATGTTTGTTGTTACATGGCTTTGTGGAATGAAGAGCAAAAGCATTTAGGGTAGCTAACATTTTTCATAAGCCGCGTGAAATTACTTTGTTTCTGCAGTGAGCAATCGTTTCAGCTGAGGAATCAGTTGTGTATCAAGTGAGGGAAAGTATGTTGGCGACAGTCTTGAGTCTTGATCCTGGTTTCAGAGCCCAAAATGTATTGCCTTATATTTGGATTCCCTTCCATTGAGTGTGTCCCTCAGGCACTGAGAGCATTTCTTGCTTTTTTTTCAGTCTTATCCACCTGTTTGTCTTTAACGCTCTTTTCTGCTTTGTTTGTCTTTGGCTCCAGTTTCTCTGTTGGGAGGCAAAGCAGCATAGCTTCAATATAGGAAAACCTTTGTGCGTTGCCAGCTAAAGGCGCTTGTTCAGATTTTATTCCACAGAACACAAATCCCCATGAAACTGGCTTCAGAATAAGACTGCCTTTGCTCTGCAGAGCCAGGAACTTCAGCATGATTTGTAGATCCTTGTTAGATTATTAAAAGCAATAGTTCACAGAGTGGCCTGCTTAAATAAACTTTGCAGGTAGTCACAAGAGTAAATGTTTGTTCTAATGGTTGTAATTACCCTAAGCTTTATGGTTTAAAAAAATAAATTTTTTTGGTAACTAGTCAGAGCACGTGGGCAGAGACTACATGTAGCATTCACTGATTTATTAAATACTCTTCTATCCTACCCTACACAACCGAAGTCTAAAGTCACAGCTACAAAGTGTGCACCAGTCCACACTGAGGTAACATCCATACCGATGGAGAGCCCAGTGCCTTGTGAATCTGTGCAGCAAAGCAGGTAGCAAAAAACTCCACTGCATTAAAAAATTGCCTGAACCCTGCATGGCCATTGAAATTCCATGGAGAAAGCTGATCCAGTAGTTAATTCAGACAGCCAGCGTGCAGGACAGCTATGCTGCAGTTAGGTAAGTGGCTGAATAAGTTTAGTTACTCTTGCTAAAAATAAAAGTTTTCACTGTTCCACATTTCCCTTTTGTCAGTGTTCTTGTGCATTAGATCTGGCACTCATTAAATCTTGTATGGGCGATTACAGTTCACATTCTGCCATGTAGGTTAGTTCCATAAGCTCAGGAAAAAATCCAAAAGGTGCTAGGAATAGAGAAGGGTGTCTTGCAGAACCACGTGGCTGGGAGAGGCATTTTAGGGACCACAGGCTATGAGATTGCTCTCAGTTGCATCCAAAGCAGGAACATCAAAAATCTGTGACAGAGTCTGCTATTAAATTATTTTCCTGAATAGTAGAATAAATACCTTAATGTACATATGTTAGCTCACTCACAGAGCTGAGATGGGATGATGATATAAAAGATATATAATTCATATATTTACTGGTTTATATATTTAGAGTTTATAGCTATTTCTTATTCTTTTTTTTTTTTTCACTTACACTGTATTTATTTTAGAGCAGAATTTCCTTTTAAGTGTGTGGACAGTACTAAGGAGAATAGCATGGCTTGAATTTGCAACACAGTTTTGCAGATACAAACTTTTTAAACTCTCTGTCCTGGTTTAAGCACCCTCCTTCCTCCAGCTGCTTGTTTCCAGTCCTTTGCAACCCCTCTGTTTCACCAGCACACCTGTTCACAAAGCCACGTGACAAGCTAAACTGGAGCCTTGGTCTCGATTGAAAACAACTACAACAAAAAAAATTCCTTTCCTTCCCCCTCACAGGCAGTGTCTGGGCAAACAGCTTTGTGTGACAGGGGGAAGATGAGATAATGCCATGTAAGATGGTGTTTTTGCTGAAATAAATATTTATAGTATTATAGCCGCATTTGGAGCCTTCAAGTGCCAGTAAAGCTACTGTGGATGATTAGACTGAGCTGATCAGAGTGAGCCTGCACTGCCAGAGCAGCTAAGCCTGTCTCCTTTCTCAGACTGTGATCAACTGTTTTTGCATGACATCCCAGCAGAAACCTATTGCCCTTTTTGTTGGCTTAGTTTTCTGCTGATTTAGC
>NW_008239110.1:20222718-20252546 GCF_000691975.1 Corvus brachyrhynchos
ACAGCCAGCAGTGAGAAACCAATCTGTTGCGTAGATCCAATTGCTTGTGTGACCATGTGCCACAGCCAAGGCAAAAAAAGAGAAACCTTCTCAAAATGTTCTTCTAAAATTTATTTTTAAACCTTACTTTCTCTCTCTGGCCTGCATTGCCTGTTTCTCTGCTTGCTTTTCAGCTGGAACGGCATCGTGCTGTGTCTTTTGAGTAGTGTCAGGTAACAGTGATGTAGACAGCCTGCTTTAAAAAAAAACTAAATGAAGTTTAACCATTGAGTCCTGTTGTGAACCCTCCCTAACTGAAGGCATTCCCTGCTTCAGTTTCAGGTATCCAAATGAATCAAAGGCCCTCATTAGGTTTTAGATAGCTTAAGCCTTTTAGCTCAGCTTTTCCTTTCTCTCTTTCCTGAGCCTTGTTGCTATGCACTGATGACTCAGTCTTTTTGCTGTAATTTTGAGTTCTTCATGTGAGTTTTGCCACTGAACTTTAAGTGCAATGCCACAGCTGCCACTGGCTGGTTTGCACTTGTCTGTCCTCTCAGCTTTTTAGTGTTTCCCTGCAGATTCCCCCCGGCCCTGCTGCGAGCGACAGTGGCGTACTGAGCATGGCTGCAGGCATCCCCTGCATGGGGAGCACCCACGCTGTGGCACAGTGAACGTACCCATCATCACAGCTGCCGTGTCCCTGGAACTGTTGGTTTTGTGGTGCTCTGAACTCAGGGCTTTCCTGAGCTGTCAGTGTGTCAGAAATTATTGCACTACACAACTCAACAGAGTACCCCATCCATCTCTTTAATCCCTTGATGTTTCAGCTGAAGAGAGGGGTTACTGTAAATCAGAAGACAAGTGAAGCATGAGTAGATCCTTGGAATCCTAAAGCAAAGTTCTTCTCAAGTTTGTTTTTCAGGTTTGGACTTCATGTTTGTCAATTGCTTGCTTTGCTACTCCTGATAAGCATGTCACATTTGATGCTGAGAGCATGCTGTGCTGGGCAACTTTGTCCTGGTGTGTTTTATCAGGTGACAAGAAGGGAATTACTGCAAACTGTTGCTGACTTAAGAAAAGTTCACTTTCTTTGATGTAATTGGAAAGATTTGTAGAAGCAGTAAATTTTTATAAGCTAAGTAATTGACTCTTTTTATTGTGTTGGTACTCTGTTGGTTAGAGTAAGCTAATGATGCTAGCTGTTCTAAGTATCTCTTCAGTACATACAAAGTTGTATTTCAAAGGGTATCCATTTTACATACTCTCAGAGCAGACATTGTTTGACAAGTTTATAAAGTGCCTTATAAAAATCGTATGTGTTTAATACACTAAGTGAATAATCTTCAGTAGATTTTTTTTAAAGTCATAAGACACTTCAATCCATTTTTTAGTGTACTCTTTTTCCAAAAAAGGAAATAAAGCCCAAATACTTTGGCTAAACTTCTTTTGGCACCACTAGTACATGTGATATTATTACATTTAAATGTCAAGTTCAAGGATTTATTTTTAATATTTTTTGCTTGATACTACAGGCAGCAACAGATACCATTAGAAGGGGATTCCATGCAGTGACCCTCCAGAAAGCTTTAATTTTTAAGAGTCTTCCCAGCATCTTTCTAGCTTGTGTTTATTTAATCTCTGACTTCTTCACTCTTATTTTCACAAAGAAACCCCAAGTTGTACTGTGATTGCTTTCCAATATTTTGCTGTCTGAACAATGTGGCTTTTCTTGTTAAAGTGTTAAAGCAAGGCTAAGGTTTCGCAGTATAGGATGGTTGATGGCATTATCAGTATAGGTGTTACTTGCCTAGTCCTGATCTGTGTGTCCTACAAACTAGAAAAAGGATGTTCAGAACTTTACAGTGGTTTTCTCTGACCCCATTCATAGTGCAGCTGCCCAAGCAGCTGTGCTGGGCACAACTGTGACAGTGGTGGGGAGGGGGAGGGAAGGTGATACTGTGTTAGTTGGTATTGCTGAGAGGCTCTTAAAGTTGTGGTCTAATAATACAAGTCTCAGTGGTACCACAAACTGCAAAATAAGGTACCATTACTGCTAGAAGGTCCATGAATCTGTGCCGTTCACTTGAGTGGTGGTGCCATTCACATCCAGGCTGCCGTTTTTATTGCTTTCCTCACAGCTGCTGAGGTAAAAGTAAATTCCATTTCTTTCACTTGTTGTAAAGTGGAAACAAAAAAATCATCTTCTTCTTTATGCTTTTAAAATCTTAGCAAATTTTCTTACCAGTAAGCAGGAAAGTCTTCAGAGACAAGATGTAGTACAATGTGTTTTTCTTCACTGGCATGAAGTCAGAGTTCCTGAAAGCTGAGTTTCCTTACTGCCTTGTCACAAATAATCTGGGTGCAGATCATGCTTGCTTATAGCTTGCTGCAACTGGAAGTCAGGTGACAATGATTTAAATTACTATCTATTTCTATTGCAGGAAGTGCTTAAAACACTCTTGAAATAATTTATGAATTATTATGTGAAATGAGAATCAAACTTTTTTCTTATATTCAGAGTCCTTGAGAAACTTCTGACTCCACCTTGTCGCTGCAGATTGCTATAAATTTTTTCTTCTGCTCTTTAGCATACATTTCAAAATAAAGCTTTGCAGAAGGAAGATTGAGTAGAAGAGAGCTGTCCTGAATGTTTTTGTGTGTAAGGAAGCATTCTAGCATTGACTTCAGTATCATATGTCTTTATATTTCAGAGCTGAATTAATTTGAAATCATATTAATTATGCAAAGCTGAACTCAAAACTGAAAGTTGGTATTGATCATGAACTATTGAATTATATCTAACCAATATTACACTTGGCATAAAAAAGTAATGTTTTGCCCAGTCAGGAGAGGTGGTGCTATTTTGAAGACAAAACCTCCTAAATTGTGAACTGTCTTGTAGTGAGATTTTACCTTCTTCCCTTAAAAAAAAAAAAAAATACATCTAAAAAACGTGTTAGAAATTTACTAAGTCTTTCCTTGCTTCGAAGCATATTTGTAAATGTTTGTTCCCAAATCTGCTGTTTATATCCAGAATTGCAAGGGGCAATTTAGAGGAATAAAATCACATGTGATTATAAATCATCAGCCATTTAGCTGAGTTCTCTGCTTTATCTGACAAGCATATCAAGTGATCTCCTTCATCAGCCGACTGAACTCCAGTTTGAAACCAGCTAGGATTTTTAACTCTTGCTACTGGTGAGCTGGCTGGGTTGCCATGGCCAGTTTGGACTCATTTGTTCTTTTTTTTGCAATACTGTGTTACAGTTTAGTCCTCTCTTCCTCAAGTGATAATTTTTTATAATACTGTCTCTAACTATTCAAGCACACATTTTCCATATGTCACGGTGATTGACTTAATACTGCTAGGCTCCCAGATTCCTCCTTGCTGTTTGCAAGTATGAAGTTCCCAAATCATAGGTCAGATTTTTGTCATTTTTTCTCCAATGGCAGTAACTCTTTACTAATAGCTTTCATTCTGCTTCTCTTCGTTTCTTCATAAATCCACAGGAATGTTTTCCTGTGTGATATGCTTTCAAACTTTGTTGTTGCCAATAAACTCCATCAGTGTTCCTCAGTCTTTCTGCTGAGGTGGTTTAACAAATAGTAAATGAGAGCCCTGGGGCTGGTCCTCTTTCCTGTCCCACAGTTCTTGTGTGGTGGCTGCCTATTCTCTCCCTTAATCATGTAGTTACGTTCTTCCAGCCTTGCTGACAGACTCCAATGTATTGCTATAGCAGTTTCTTTTGTTCCTCATCACTGATGAGATGTTGTCCTATTTTCATCACTGGAGAAAGCTTTTAATCTGGCATAGCCTGCCTCTGGTAGACAAAGGTTATATTTCTTACTTGTTTCAATTTTTTTTTAAGTTATACTCCTCTTAAAAATCTGTTTGGAAACCATAAAGCCTGTAGTCACTCAGATTTCCCCCCATTCCTCGTACATTACTTGAAAATAGGTTTTGATACTTTTCAGGTACAAGGCACCAAAAGAAAAGGAACTTATTTAAGATGTTGATACAAGCTATGCAGTTTGTTTTTTCTTCTTCTTCCAGGATTTTGAAAATTCTGTTTCACACTTTATTAAGAGCAGTGGATTCATCTCTTGTGCACTTTGGGTCTTTAATTCCATTTTTAATATATTACAGTAACCTCACGTTATTAGCTTCTGGTTTTTAATTTGTGAGGCTGAAGACCCTTGTAATTTGTTTGCATTTCCTTTGCAGGCTCTGACACTTGTTCTCTAGCATAGCAGCTCGCTCTGTCTTTTCCTGTCTTTTAGAGCTTGTGTAATTAATAGTGACGTTATCTTCTATTCAAAAAGTTCACCTTGCAGGATAGCAAAGCTGTTTATTTGACTGCCTTTCCTCCTAGTGACCAGAAGTTACCATGGTTCTCAGGCCAGATTTCATGTGAGAGACCAGGCATTTTAATTTGTACATTTAGAGAATTTTGAAGTAGTTGGTGATTTCAGTATGAAGAAAGAAATTTTAATGGTTACATGACAGAAAATAATTAAGAGATAGCATGGCCTTGTCACAGTTATTTTCAATGGGGTTTTTATTGTTTCTGGGTGGATGGATGCTGCTCTGTGCCTCACTAGAAAAGGAATTAAATGGTTTTTCACAGACTAGGAGCTGTGAAGGGGCATGTGTGTGTTGGTTGTGTGCTGAATGAAGTGTCACACGGTGACTGAGCTGGCTGGGTGACAAACAAGCAGAGAACTGGACATTCATAGCTTGTTTGAGAAATCCATGTTTTCTTCCCTTCATATGGATTTTCAGAGTAGAACAGAGATGCAGTGAGATGGTGTTTGGGATGGTATTGAATGCCTGGGGAATGTGTGTGATGATGATGGGGAGGCAGGAAGGGCGGTGGGAGTGTTCCTTCTGGTTGGCTGTTAACTAGAGCTGGCTGGCTCCTGAGGAGCTGGTGCCGTGAGGAAACCTGTCCTGTCTCCTCTTTCTGGCCTAGCGAAAGATAAGGAGACAAAGCTGCCAAGCCCATTGCTTGCCACCAGCAGCACACAGTCTCTGATGGAGATCTCCTGGTCTGTCATGTGGCTGGGGTGCTGCAGTGCCTGACAGGAGCCATACATCTTATTCCTACCTCCATCCTTGACTGGCTTTCTGGCCTTGAGCAAGTAATTTCAGCCTCTATGCCTGCACATATAATCCCATTCTTCCTGATGTGTTTTTTCAGTTTACAGACTTTCTTGGGGGCAAAAACTGTCTCACCATAGCCAAGTGGGGAGATGACAAGCACTGCTATAACAAGAACTTTAAGGTAACAGGGCTTTTGTAGAGCCACGGCAGCTGCCAGTGCTTAAACATGCATCAGGAATTTACTTACAATCTAATGTGGTATTTTAATGTCCTGTATGCTGACCTCTTCTGCAACATGTTAGAGATGAACACAACTCTTTCCTCTGGCAGTGATACACATAAACTAAATGGAGTGTACAACTGTTAAGGGCTATCCATTATTCTCAGTCTCAGGATAGTTACCCAGAGGTAAAAATAGATAGGAAGGATCTGTCATTCATACAGAAAGTAAAGGCACTGCCCAGTTCCTGATAAATAAAATACCATTCTACTGAGTAGAAACTGATGACATTGCAACTTCTGTTTATTTCCCTTCCCTCCTCAAGTTTGCAATCTTACCTAGTTTTAAAACTCCCAATGCATAAGAAGCAGTTCCTTTTGTTCTCTTGTTACCTACTGGTTGTATTGTTTTCATTTATAAGAGGAAAAGAACCAGGGGTTAAAAAAATTGCAAACAGTAAAACATCGTGTATGCTAGGAAGTTCTCTTAATTCATCACTTGGCACAGGAAATAAAAGCAGGCTCCCTAGCTAACAGCGTTACTTTTGCTTAGGGTTATTTGGCAGAAAATCCATCATCCCCTATCCATTTGTGAGTATTTCATATTGACTTGCACCCTTTAGCAAGGGTCAGCAGGGCAGAGTATGCATAAAGAGTTCAAGTCCCATTTCAAAGGCTCAATTTTAATTTTAATGGATGGTTTCTTTTTAATATCAGTTGAAAATGTTAGCTCTTTATTAGACTTTTGTTTGGTTGGTTTACTGACCTTTTGATACTGAAACCTACTGTTCTTTTTATGGACTACTTGTATAAGAATTAGGTTTCTTCAGATATTTACATGATGTTGGAGAAACCAGTGTTTGCTTTTTATTTTCTGACTCATTCTAATCTGCAAGTGCTTTGTTTTCTGAAAGCTTTTATAATTAAAATTGTTAATAATGTACACATACAGAGGGGCGATGTTTGTTTGTTTATTTACTTTGTGTATTTACTTTTGGAATGGCTGACTTAATTCGTCAGGACTCCAGAGAAGTCAATACAAATGTGGAATATGGAAAGGACATAAATACATGTATTTCCATTTTTGATTATGGTAATTATAGTAGGCAAAGTTTTAATATCCTCTAGTACAAGTTTACATTTTGCAGAATTGATTTTCTGTTTTCTGCTAGTATTCCATAAGCTCACACACACTGAGAGCTCTGTTAACAGGTGTTTCAAAAAATATTGTTTAAAGTTACATTTTCTTATTCGGGATCAGAACTCTGATATGTTTTCTTCTCATCGTGTGCTGCACTCTCTACCAGCCCAATTAAAATAACATGGTTTGGGGAAATGGTTAAGATCGTATCTTTAGATGTTCCTGGAAGAAAAATGCAAATGATAAGGGTTCCAAATATTTTTATTTACAGATGGTTTGTTTTGCCTCAGAGATGAAGTACGCTATGGTAGTGCAATATAAAAGAAAACTAGTGTGATTTGTCTGAAAATATGCTAACTTTGAATTGTTGTTTTGTTTGGGTTTTTTAGTTTTCAAGCAACAAACTCTATGTATTATTGTATGTTGGGTACTTTAACAGAAAATAATTACAGAGAAATAGTTATTTCTCTTCAAAAACAGAAAGTATGTTTGTTTACATATCTGATCTTAACACCTAATGGGATTAGCTTTAAAGAAAAGTTCAAGAATTCATGTCTAGGGATGTAAATTTGTTTCTAAACCATTTTTAAACGTTTTAATGAGATTGCAAATAATGCTAGGTTATGTATGGCCAGTATGGTCGGAAGAGTGGTGTATTGGCAAATAGCCAAAGTGCTGTTGAAGGTCAGATGTTGATGATATTTGAAAGTGTTCTGTGATTCTATAAAATAATACATTAAAAGAAAAGATTAATATCCTAAATGGTATCTCAGGGTCAGTTTACTGCTCTGACCTTGTAATTTAATTTTTGCAGTTTTATAAATCTGCTGTTTAATTAATCTGATTTGATTGAGAAAACAGATTATATTCAGATACAGTAAGAAAAAATGTAGGTTACAGCCTTTTTAAAATTTTGGGTGGCCTGTCTTTTTATATGGTGGCCCTGTTTTTTGGTCCCTTTATCTTTGGCTTTCTGTGCCGACAGCTTTATTGAAGCTGACAATATCAAGCTCTTCAACTTTGCTACCTGCACATGCTTCTAATGTATTTTCAGCTTGGCACTGGCTGCAAGCTCTGAGTGGGAATGAAGCTTCAGGGATAAGCAGATGCTTTACATGCATGAGGACACGGTATCTTTGTGCTGCCTCCATCTACTGCATCTCAAACAGAGCTCCCAAGAGACTGAGTAACAGCTTCATAAATCAAGGGTTGCAGGTTCAGCCTTTCCAGAAGCCAATTAGGAATTCGGTATACGTTTTGGGGTTCTTCACTGCACAAGGAGCAAGAAAGCACAAAAATGTGGGGGAGGGCTAAAGGATGATAGAGTAGCTGAGATGACAAGATGATGGGCAATTATGAAGAGGAACTGAAAAAAAAAATTAATAATTTATAACCCATAGTAAGGACGGATCAGCTAATAATGTCGAAATATTTCAGAAATGGTAATGGGTAGTTTGCAATGGCAATTGTCTTACCCTGATTACATGAATTGTGGTTAAGTGGATAAATTCACAATAGGCATTAAAGAATTGGTTTAGCCATGAGTAGTTGAAAGGATTTGTCTTGTACACCAGCTGAAGTATGGTTTGGTTTGATTTTGGTTTTGACTGCATTTTTAATTGGGAATTCCATGTAGGAACTTAGGATTTGTTGGCATGTGACCTTAGTACCTTCTCTCTCCGCAGCTTGTAATTCTTTCTGTAAGATAAATTACACGTGACATCATATCATTTAGCAGACACAGTTATTTTCCACAGCAATTTTAACCAGTTGAATTCTTTTTTCTTATCAAAAAAACTATAGGGAAAACAGTAAATACATATCAATAAGTTTGTCACAGATCACCAATCTTACACTTTGAGTAGACGTTCAAATAACAGTTTTGTATATTTTATTTTAAAAATACAGGTGATTACAACCAAACTAACGCCTACCTGCAAAAGGTATTGGAGAGCTTCCATCTGAAAATCTTCCATGATTTCCGAAGTTGCTTCTGCTGCATTTCTCCGTGTATGTGGCTATCTCACGAAGTCTTGCAGCACAGTGGGCTTTACCTGCCTGCTTCTTTTACCCTCCTCTGCTCTTCTGTGGCTTATGCTGCACGTTCTCTCTCCTAGGCATTATTTCCTGTCTCTTAAAATGCTACTAACAGTAGCTGGCGTTCTCTGTCCCCATGGAACGTCTTTCTGTTTACTGATATCTTAAATTTTGTGTGCGTTTGATACACGAATTGCAGTCTGTGTAATTTCCACTCTCACAGAGCTCTCCAGCAAAGCTCTTGGGATGGTCTTGTTTGCATCAGATGTTTCACTCGGCCATTTTTGCATCAAGACAAACTGCTAATGCAGGGGAATACTCTTCTTCCTGGGGATACATAACAGGCAATGCCCTTTTACATGAATTTCTAAGACATGTAGTTGTGCTGTCAAGAATAGTGTTGGTGTCCTCTCCCAGGCCAATCATGAAAGGAAGGAATTCTGTCTCCTAGCAAAGACTTAAGTGGAATGAAATAAAACAGAACCTGTTTGTCCTTCTAGGAGAAGGGTTTCCTACATGTGTACATGGAAAAGACAGTGCCTAAGTCATGGACAAAATCATTATCATAATAAGCAAGTGCTCCCCGGAATTTTAGGAGGGCAGAGTGGAGAATGCTTCTCCATGTGCCTGGTGCAGAGTCGGGGGGAGCTGTACCAGGGCGGCTGCCCAGGGCGAATAGCTGCATGCACTGTGGGGTGGGCTCACATGGCAGTGATGGATGACTCCGTGCCTGGCGTGCCTCGGGTGATTGCGCAAGTGACAGGAGCATTGATCATCGTGATTCAGCGGCCCTTTGTTGTGTGGCATTCGCCGCAGCCTCGGCCGACACCACTCTTCTGCTGTCTGTGCACAGATGCTTTTGTTCTGTGATGAGAACGAGGAGGAGCTTGGGCGGCTGGCAGAGTGATTCCCTGGGCTCTCCTGCTCTCCCAGCCATGACCGTCCGAAGGCATGCCAGAGCATCCACAAGCCGGCTTGTGGTGAGAGGTGCTGCTTAAATGGATTTTGTCTCTGAGTTGAGATAGGCTCTGATGGTATCTTGTCTGGCTGCAAAAATTGTGTATTCCTCATTCACTACCTGTATCGTCACTCATTGCCTGATTGTATTTCTGCTGCTCTTCAGAAAGTTTGTCTTCTTCCAGGGTGGTTTGTCTTCACCCAGTGGTGGTTTGTCTCAAGAATAGGGTTCTTTGCATCCCTTCTTTCCTTTTTCACAGAACAGTGCAGTATTGGTGCTAAAGCAGGCATCGCTTCATGACCGTTTGATGAAATGCTTAGAACTTTTCCAGGCAAGAAATTTTCAGGCTCTCTGCCTGCCCCTTGAAGTTAGTGTTTTCCAGATGCTTGTAACATGAATTCTCAAAGCATGTTCAAAGTCCATTTTCAATAGCTTTTTCAAGGGGAGTGTAGAAGGACCCAAAACCTGAGAGCTCAACAGAAGGCAGTTTCCCTTTGATGAAAGACGCATTGGTGGCAGGAGTGTCAGCCAACCGGATCTTTTAAAAGTGAAGGTAAATGGAAGTTTGGTAGTGAGATATGCGTTGAGAAACATGGTTTAAGTGTGATGAAATTTATTTTAAGCTCTTAGGGGGATACTGTGGGTACCATAAGTTAATACACTCCTTGCAGAACTGCAGAAGAATAGCCTTAAGTGAAGATCCATCAGTGCTGCTGTTAATTATTCCTTCCACACAACTCCAAATAAAAAAGTGGTGAGGTTTTAATTTTGTAATTACCAGAAGACTAATAATTCTTTTGCCAAAGGCCATGGTGATCTTTAAAGTATGTAATGTAATTGCCTTATTCCTGTGCCATTAATTGTGCTCCAAACATGGTCATCTGTCTTATGAGCAAATGTTACTCTGTTACCTCAAAGAAAATGTGCTATGAGTGGTGAAAGGATGCAACCAAAAATTCACAGCTCTTTTGTTTGAATTTTTCTGGATAATGTTATAAGAGAAGGAGGTTACAAAAAGAGGGGCTGTGTATATTTGGTTAGTGTATTCAGCTATTCATTACAATTCATGTCAGGGCCCAACACTTAGCCTATGAGTTGCGAGTCTTTACATGATTATAGGACACAGAAATTAAGAGAGAGTGACTGTAAAACCCAGCAGGTTTATCAGAGGGATTCAAAGAAACGTGTAGCCCATGAAACCAAATTCGGCTCACTTAATTTCTATTAGAATGAATCGTTTGTGGCTTGTAAGACATCTTCTGTTTTTTAATCTCTAGTAATAAATCTAAATAATGAGCTCATTACTAGTGAACTGCAAGAAAATGTCAGATTTTACATTTGAATATCCAAATATGGTTTGACAAGGTGGCTAGGAAAGAATTAAGTTTTCCACTGCTGAAATGTATCTTCCTTCCTTCCCTTGCTTCTGCTGCTTGTTTGAACACGTTCAGACACTTCTCTGGTCTTACTTCAACTAATTCAAATATAGCCCAGTGGAAAAAATTACAGATGTTTTTGTTGTTTTTTTTTTCTCTGTTTTTGTGTGTTTTCACTTTCTGTTCAGCAAATTCCAACAATTTACCTTCCAATTAAATGAATGCCAGAAAAGGCAGCAGGGACAGAGCAGAAGAGAAAGATAGAAGACAGAAAAATGAACAGGGATTACCCTTTCAGCAAGGCTGGGTGCTCATTTGATTCAGCCACAGTGGAAAACCGTGCCCTAAATTGGTGGTTTGGAGGCAGGAATCACTGCAGTTGCATTTCTGTATATTTTCAAGACGGGGAGGGCAAGCAGAGCTGTGGAGATGTGCAGAGCATGCTTTCTGTCACACAGCACTACCCCTGTCAGCTCCTGGAGTTTCCAGTTTGATTCCCACCCTGAATTTAAAAACCAACATCTGCAGCATACATACATAAACAGGCCTTTAACACCCACAAAGAGAAATTGTGTCCTTGATCGTCAGAGGATTGAGATTTAAGGGTTTTCTTTACCTGTCTGGCTTGTAGTAAATAAATGAACTTTCTGCAATTCTTTTTTGTCTATAGTGTGGGAATAGTCTATATGAGTCATTGTGCCTATTCTTTTGTTTAGTGTATGGGATGCTCTTGGAAAGTTAGCAGCAATTGATTTTAAAAGTGAGTAACTCTGAGAGGTTATGAGGTAACCTTTAGTTTCTCATTTAAAGCTGCTCTGCATTTCAATGGTAAAATTACTTTCTTATGGAAAAATAATTGTTTCTAAGGAAAATATTGAAATAGCTTGTTATGGAGTCCCAAGGGAATCAGCACTTAAATTAAATGTATTCCTGGGAGCCAAGTTTCCTGTGCAGCCCTTGCTGCCAGGACGCAGTGACTGTTAGTGGAGGCCTGCGACTCAGCCAAAGGAGATAATAAGACTCCTTTGAAGGAAGGCAGAATGAATTGCCATATCTGCTGGTTCAGTCAAAAGCATGGATTGTATGTCAACAATCAGAAACCTCCAGTGCCCAGACCTTGGCGTGGCAAACACTGCCCTGGCATCTTTCTTTAGCAAAGGGTGGAAAGTACACATTACATCCAATTAGCTTATGGTCTGTTAAACTTAGGGGCAAGTATTTTTCCTATTACCTTTTCTTCTACACCTCACAACGACAACATAAAATTTTGACAACCAGTGCAAAGTATTTTCTTCATGGCATAGAAAATGTTCAGGTTTAACAAATTCATGTGTATTTTCTGCTGGACTTTGTGTTCAGCAGTGGTAGCAGTCAGTTCCTGTGTTCCATGACATCTGAAAATGCGTGTAAAGAAAAATGAACAGGAAAACTCCCTCTGTAGGTAGGGGAGGGGAGCGGGAAAAAAAGTATCTGTTACATTCCAGAATCAGTCATAATAATGGAAGTTCACATCAAATAATTGCTAGAGTCAAAATGGACAAACATCTGGCTTATTCATCCCTAGCTATACTAACAAAAATATGATATCCTGTTAGAAAAATCACTGATCATCCTGGTTTATTTTGGCGATTGTGCACCTTGGTATTTTTCACTTAATAAAGAACATATCAGTACTTTATAGCTAGCATATCTCCAGTTCCAGGTTCACAGTTCATGTGCTTCTGTGACTTTGAACTCTTCCTTTCCTGAGTTTACCAGCAGACAGCTGCACCAGAACAGATATGTTTACATGTGGGGAGTAAATGGCAACTTGCAGCTCAGAGTTTCCATTTCCTTTTACATTGTTCAGGAATCCAGGCACACAATTCGTCCTCAAGCTTCGCCTCGTGTGTGCATCTGACTTGGCCCTTTGTAGTACAAATTCTTTATTTTGACATTGATTTGTTGATACAAAGGGCTGACTAGGGAAAAGCTACTTTCACTAGAAATTACCCTCAGTAAGCATGAAGTTCAGTTGTGGGTGAAATAGCTTTTTAAAAAATATTCTAAACATCACTTTCTGTAAGGCTTTTAAGCACTATATCAATGTAAGACTAATGTGGAACCACTTTATGCAGCTTTAGTGAGATAGATGTATTTTTAGATGGAGAAAAATTACATTTTGTATTAAGAATGACGGTGAAATCTGATTAGCTGCTTAACACGCGACACTGTCTATTTAATCTATTGTCACATGTAGGTGATTCCCAGATGTCCTTGGTAAGGCAGTAATTACATGAAGGAGGTTATGATAATTATAAACAAGAAACAAAACCATCAGAGTGATTCGTGCATTTGCCTGAACCCTGAAGTAGAATTACAGACCCCAGTGAAGAGTTTGTTCTGACTTTACACCATCTGACAGACTTATTTCTGTTGCCTAGTTTCACCCCTACAGGCTTCTCCTTCCCCTTTTGTACCTAATTTTGGTATTTTGGATTCTTGCTCTGAATGAAAACCCTGGTTTATGGATGATTTTGGTAGCAGGAGTGAGTGAAGTAGGTATTACATAAATGATCTCTAGGAAGACCTGTGTGTTGTGTTTTGCCTACTGGCTTTTTGAACCAAGATACTGCAGTTACCCTGATGTGTTAGAATGAGCTGCTCTCGGTCACGTTCATGTGGATATTTTAGGAGAACAAACTATGTGACCTTACTTGAGCACTTTGATGCAGTTTAGTTCTGATATATATATATGTGAATTAATTGCTAGACTTGGCCTATAGCCCACTCTTAACAGTAATGTAATGGTAGTGCACTTCTGATACGTGAAATTTAAATTTTTAGTCCTCATTCCAATGTTCTTTATTATGCTTAGGCTCTAAAACTGAAGCATAAAATCAAACAACGGGTTTGCACTTTAGGTTTTGCACTTTATACAACCACACAGTGAGAGTCCAGAGAACTGTACTGACTGAAAATTGCACCCAGGAGATAATCTTTTAGCACTTCTTGAGTCTTGTCGGTGCAAGGAGGGGATCCAGAATGCAGATCAAGGCCGGGGACTGTAATAACACTGATCTAGGTCAGTATATGTTTGCCATGGAGTTGTGTTCTCAGACTGGAAGTGCAAATACCTGTGTGTTTTCTGTGAGCTTGCTGAAGGCAGATCATTTACCTCTTCACTTTCATTAAAACTGCATTAGAACTGTGTTTGTGGCCTGGAAATCAAAGCAAGCAGTTAACACCATGCTGGTACCTATTATAAACCGCCTACCTGCTTTCAGGGCAGCATCCCACATAGTCATGATTCATGGGGCTGGGAAATGGTCACTTAGCAGGGCATGAGATAAACAGGCATCCAGGGAGGGGAGCTGAAGCTGGGCAAAAATGTATAGGCAGGTAGTAGTGCTTGTGTCATAAACTGTTCTTCAGTTGAAGTACATCAGACCACACTACTTAAGTAGATGTTTGTTACCCAAAATTTAAGTGAGTTCACCTGTACTCTGTAATTCTCTTCTATTAACAAACTATGTATGAGAAATTATTATCAAAATAAATGGACCCATGTTTTACTTTAATTTTCTGTTGTTACATGTAAAGTGATTAGCTCACCACGTACTACTTTCAGTTTCTGTTGTTACATGTAAAGTGATTAGCTGGTTTATCTCATGATCACTAAATGTAGAGTAGTTTGAAACTTCCCATTCGTAGTCTGTGCTTTTCATTGATGCTTTCATTTGAAAGCAGGAAACAATCTGAAAGTAATTGTATTAAGTGTTTCAGCACAAAGATTTTAAAGTATAAGAGCTTGGCATGTTATTCTATCTTCTTACTATTCCTTAGAGAAAATAAAATGGAGTTGCAACTTTCATCCAGGCAGCTTTTCTACTGCATCCTGTTTCCTTCCACACACTGGAGAAAGCTGATGAGAACTGATGTTCGTCTCCCTTTCCTCCACTTCCAAAAATCCCGTTCTCCGTGTTGTAGCAGTCACTCTGGTGAACTCTGATACACTCTTTGGGTTGTTTAGGCAAATGCGAATTTTGCCCTCCATATCAAAGGAAAGATTGCAAAGAATAGAGGAACATGCACTGCGCTGGCTGCTTGGACTGCCCAAAGGGTGGCTTGCTGTGCAAGCAGTTGCTGTGCAAGGCTGACGTCTCTGCTTTTCTCCCACTGAAAGGCAGACTTGCAATCCCCCCTTTCTCAAAGGGAAACTGACCCTTGAAAAGGCTTGGCATGAAATGGATTAACTCCCTGGAAACTTTGTTTGGAAATGTTAGGAGACTGCTATGTATATGTGCTGGCAACCTCTGTAAGAGACAAATTATTTTCCCACCCTCTCAAGCACTTGGTAGTTTATCTGTTGTTTATATTAAAGATTGATCGTGGTTATATATTCCTAATTCAGGGTTCTCATTAATCACCCTATGCCACATAAGAGACTGAAGAAGAAGAATGAGGGTTACTGGAAAGCAGAAATGTGATCCCTGGCTTTGCTTTTAATGTGACTTATCCTGACATTAGCTTTGCTCCTATGAATTACTGCATTTGTGTAAACATATTCCCTTTCTTTTTTTTTTTTCCCCCATGTTTGGTGTGTCTGTTTTTCTCAGGGCTATTTAGAAAAAGATGATTTACTTATTACAATGATTGAGGAGAATGTTAATCATGACACTTGCCATGTTACTATTTCAGGAGGTCCCTGTTCCCCCCAGCAGGCCCACCCTCTTGTTTGCTACTACTTGCTGCCTCTCCCAGCTCCAGCAGCCATTTCCTCCCTCAGAGCAGATCCAAGCAATTGTTTCAGCCTGTGCAAAACGAAGAAGAGGTGGAAAAGGACCAGTGGGGTTAGGACAAATGCACAAAGGCTGGGACTTCCTAAAGTGCATCGGCTGCCAACAGTGAGATACTTTTTGTCACAGCAACAGAGCAGATCTGTACCTCCTCCTTGACCCTGCTGCAGGTTGCCAACCCTGAAACGTTCAATCAGCTGTTTGTGGTCCCTTCCCCTCCTAAGTATGAGAGACAAAACTGCTGGCAAGAGGGAAAGAAAAGGGAATTTACAGGTTTTTACAAGTTGTTTTGGGTTATGAGAACATGTTACCAGCCCTGCTTGGAGTCAGGTCCAGAAGCCTCTGGAGCAAACTATTTTCCTGCCCTGACTTGTCTGCCTGAAAGTCCCTTCACATCTTTCAGAGGCATTCATTGAGCCCAGCTCTTTAGTGTGTTCTGGTGGGAAAATGTTGCATCAGCAAATTTTCAACCAACAGGAGATTTAATCCCTTAAATTTTTTATTTGCTGTGTGCTTGTCTTTGTCTATTATAAAGAAATAACTTGGATTTTAAAAGAAGCAATTGAAATAATTTCTACAAATCAGGACAGATTCGCTCTGAAGAGACTGATACCATTTATTACGGATTATCTTCTTTTTATTTGTAGCTCCACTAAAAATACTTTGCCAGGTGTATCCTAATTTTGCACAGATTTTTCTCTTAAGTCATGTTACATTCATGTCTGACTTCTTTGGTGCAAAATCCCATTATTAAATTTGCTATTTAAGAGCATATTCAACACTGAGATATGACGGTAACTGCTGGTTTGTGTTTATAACTAAACATCCGCTCCACAAAAGCAAGAGATCACCAGAAGTTCTGCAAAGCTAGAATTTAGGTCCATTAGTTGTGATGAAAGCACATTTTGAGTAAAATCATAGGAGGAGGAATAATATAGGAAAGTCTTATATCTGTCAGAATTTGCAATCATTTTACCCATAATTGCACAGAAGCATTGATTTTAGAGGACTAGATATTTTTTAAGTACTTTGGTTCAAAGTAATTTAGATTGCTTGGTTTTTCCCCCCATGTAACTACCTTTGATGGCATATTGTACATATCAAGAATAAGAGAATTTATTTCTGAGTTGGGAATAGGTTTTTAATCAGACTCAGTAATGTAAATAGACCTCTATTTGAAAGTTCATTCAAAACGGAGTACTAGTGTGTATTTAAGAGCACTGTATGCTAAAGTAGAAATATCCCCCAGTGTTTAACCAAAAACATGTTTAATGTGTGGTTTTGTTCTGGTTTTTTTATGTTTAACAGTAACTGAAGCTGGCTTTGGTGCTGACATTGGGATGGAGAAATTCTTCAACATCAAATGCAGAGCGTCTGGCTTGGTTCCCAGTGTGGTTGTCCTTGTTGCTACAGTGAGGGCTTTGAAGATGCATGGAGGTGGGCCAAATGTAAGCTTTTGCACCTTTCTTGGAAAACTCAAGTTGTTGCTAATATTTGAAATAAGTAAAATACCTTGATTTAAGAACTATTTGGAGTAGTCTATGGGGCAGTATTTAGATAACCCTTCTGAGATACCTCGTTATATAGACGTTGTCTCTGAAGTTAATGCTATCACTAAAGCTAAGGCACAAATGAAAGAAGAGGGACGGAAGAGCTCTGAAGTAGTACTGCATCTTGCAGAGCAAGGGAAGTTTGTTGCATGAAAAAAAAAGCTGCAAGATATAGGTATATATACATATTCCTTTCCCTAGCTTTTGAAATAGTAGTTGTAAGTGAACTGAAGTTGTCACAGGTTGGGAAATTTGACGGCCAAGGAGAAATGAGACGAGTTCGAGTTGCAGCATGTGAGTGGAAGTAGAGAACATTGTTAGTGAAGGTTTTGAGATTTCTTTCACTCCACTAATGGGTACCCCTTATGTCCTTTTATTTTGCTCCGATTAATTCCCTCAGGGATGCTGAAGTAACTGATGAAATTTTGCAAGTGTTTTCCTGGTGTACCAAGAGTCACCAGTGTATAATTTTCTGTTGTCTGAGCCATGGGAGAGACTTTACAGATTAGTGATTGTAGAAGAGCTCCTCAAACGTGTAATCAGATCAGACTCTGCTAGCCGAGCAGACAGACACTTAACTCCTAGGAACACTTTCATCTGCCCAGCATGCTAGAGAGTGATGCTGCCAGGGAAACAGTCACACTGGGTGAAAATACCAGAGCTGTTTCCACAGCCACAAAATTTTAGAATGCATAGTTTCCCTTACAGCTAATCATCTCTAAGAGTTAAAGCTGAGCTACCCTTTTTCAGTCTTTCAGGTTGATATAATGATATCACTATCTATCATTTTAGGCCACTTCTAATGCATGTTTTCTTTATTTTGAATTATATTTCTCCATCCCTGTCAAGGCATTTATATTTTCACAAGTGTTATCATTCAATCTAGCAAAAATAGGACTTAAATATGTTTTAATAACTGTCTCTATTTCTGTCTCACTTGTGTCCTTAGAAGTTTAAAGCTTTCATTTGTTTACAAATGTGATGCATTCATCACTGAGGCATGTAGAGTACCAGATACTTTTACTGGGAGGTTAACTATAAAATGGACTAATGCTAGAGACAAAAGTGAGTAAGTCTGGTGCCTGAGATTGATGTTATGTGGACCTTGGAGACTCAGTATAGTACCCCAGTACCTTGGTGATGCACTTTGCATGTATACCTTTGTGCTTTCCAGCAAATTACTTGCATGCCGTTCCTTGCCATGGGCAGTAATTACAGGACACTCAGAGATGATGTTCTTGTGTGTTGCTGTTATTTCTTCAGCTGTTGGAAGTTGCTGCCTATTGTCTTTGCACTGCTGGTGTGTTGTAACAACATGTAGAATGAGATCCAGCTGCCTCCCCTGGTAGTCTTTTGCAACTAATTGCCGAGGCAAGACCCGTATCTTGCTACCCAAATACAATAGGAAGTGTTGCTATTCTTTGTGTACTGGTGCAACTGGAAATAAAATAAATTTTGTACTATTCATAAGCTTATGCTTTGTCTTAGGAGGGTTAGTGGTTGCGTCTAACCCTTCTCCTTATTATGGGGTAGTGGGTCTGGTTGCTGCAGTCAGGCTGTGATGTTGTGTGCACTGGTGTGTGTTAACTGGCAGTAGAGAAAGCAAGCAAAATTGCACTTCTGACCCTTTAGGGTTATATGACAAGTATCAATCTCTGATGACTTTGACTGTTTATTATTACCTGATCCCAGGTAACTGCTGGTGCCCCCTTGAAGAAAGAATACACAGAAGAGGTAAGAGGAACTGTTATAAAACTTAAGAGAGGTTTCTGTTTAAAGGAACAAAATAATATGGTGTACAGAGAATCAGAACTTCTCCTTGCCCTGGCTGGTTAGTGTGCACAGCTTCAGGTTTGACAGCAGCATGCTCTAATGCTGACATTCAAGTGAACATCTCTAACAGGCATTGCCAACAAGTAAAACCACCTCATCTTCCCTCAGCCCCTTTCTGTTACCCTTCTTGTGTGTATTATGTGTGTGATTGCATGATGGATTGTAATGGGGAACTGAAATAGCTGAAAAATAACCTTTTTTCAGTAGTTTTTGCAAGACCACTAAGTTTTCAGACTGCTCAACACACAAGCATTTATAGAAGCAAAAGAGCAGAGTGGTGTAGGGGTCAAGAACACTCCCTGAAATTAATGATAGCATAACCTGTTCATTAAACAACAAGTTTAATATGTTTATGCCTCACATTTGGGGTGGGATGCCACTCTTCAAACGAAGAGTGAATTCTGCTGGTTTGTTTTCTTTGTCACTTCACTTCAGACAAATTTTTTTGCTTGTATGAGGCTAAGCATATGTGTTTTGTTACAATTAAGACAAGGCCTACAAAGTGTGGCGTAAAAGAGTAAATAAGGAAATCCAGTAATGTGCTTTTATCTGGGTTATGTATGTGTACATACGAACTCTGCATCTAACACATCTGTATATTAAACCCCACCCCACTACTGCAGTCTGTTTATAAACCTTGCAAACAGCAGACTGAAACCTTTCACAACCACGACAAGCAACCAGTCATCAGCTGCACCATCTTCCTGTGTCTCAAAAGAGAGCAATGGTTTCATGTACAAGTTTTGGACACTGCTTAGTTACTTAAATATGTCTGATGTTTATTAATTGGAATGAGAATTAATAAGTGCCAGAATACTTTCATCTGGAAGCATTTCACTTGCCTGCAACTGTCATGATCAGCACTGTTTATGTTCTCTTAAATTTATGGAAAATTCTTTGGCTGGAGAAGACTTTATGTATCTTACCATTTCCATTAATTTTTATTTAATTGCACAGAACCTCCAGCTGGTAGCTGATGGCTGCTGTAATCTGCAGAAACAGATTCAAATTACTCAGCTCTTTGGAGTTCCTGTTGTGGTTGCTCTAAACGTCTTCAAGTAAGTCTGTTCTTTCATTACTCTTGTGAATAAATACACAGTTCAAATTTCTCACTTTTCTTGGTTTTTAAATTATTCAATTTGGCATGAACAAAGAAGCTATTAAAGAATTTCCTTTTTTCATCATGAATATAAAGATATTTAAGCCCTTAGCTTGTTCTTAAGGCGTTAAAACCAACAAAAAAAGTATATACTATTATGGAACTGATAATCTTCCGTGTTAATTAGCTATAACAGTTACAAAGTTTTCTTGAGACCCGTAAATACATATGCTGTATATAAATGCATTATGTATATGGTACGATTTCTATATATACTTGCTTTACCACTACTGATGGTAAAATAAGGCTAAATTTATAAGGTTATAGAAGAGAACTAATTAAACAAAATAATGAGACAGGACTGTTTGGTTGGCAGAACTGACTCTCCAGCTGAGGTTGATCTGGTGTGTAAGATTGCAAAGGAGTCTGGAGCATTTGATGCTGTGCCCTGCAATCACTGGTCGGCTGGTGGTAGAGGAGCAGTAAAATTAGCTCAAGCTGTGGAAAAGGCAGCCAATCAGAAAAACAGTTTCAAATATCTCTACAGCTTGGAGGTAAGATTTCTTTTCTTTCTTTTTTTTTTTTAATGAATGCATTCTGCATCAGAGTTGGATTTAAAGCAAGAAGAACATTGAGAACATTGAAACGAAGTTATCCAAAATACTTGGAAAGGAACTTGCCTTGGTTTAAGATCACAAAAGCTGAGGAGAACAAGCAATCTGTGGCTTGTCTAATCAGAGAGCAGGATACTCACTGGTAATAATCATTACTTAGTGCATTGAACGATACTTCTGATACTTTCATGTTTAACTTAAAAGTATGTATGCAGATGGAACACTCACCTGCTGTTTTGGAAGACTTCTCCAAAGATCTCACAGTCACAGTATTTGTCCTGTCAGTCAGTTAAAATGAGTTGTAGTTGCTGTCTCACAGTCACGGGTGTTGCACCAATAGTTGTGGCTTCCTGAAGCTGGGGCTTTGTGGCTAATTTGCTTAGCCCTTAGATAACCCAACAAAGGAAAGCGTGGTCCAAGTTTCAATCCTATGTCTGCCAGAGTTAGTGACTTTTTCCGTGTCTGTTGGAGGCTGTTACTGCATTTGTCTGCAAGGTAACATCACAGCATTGTGAGTTGTCAAGAGGAGCTTGGACCCCTGGGAGCATTGGAGGTGCTAGGGTACCACTGTGCTGGCAGAACATTTGGAGGGACATATTGCCAAGAAGGTTATATAAATGATTTCTCGTGGCCTTCCTGGCTATCCAGATGTGGGTGGGTTTAAATCTGAACAGCCAAACAGACTTCTCTGGCTCTGAGGAAGCCCTTGTCAAGTTTCAGATCCTGTGCCCCAGTTGACCATGCTACTTAAGTTTCTTTAGAAAATGTTCGAATGCTATTTTTTAATAACAGAACCTCAGCTTCATTCTTTAAAATGGCTGGAAGTTCCTGTTTTGATTCTTCTCTCCAGCAAAAAGTTCAGTCTGAGGTAGGTATGCCCTACTGTCAAATTTCATTCTCTCTTCTCCTTGATATGCACCCCGTATCTGTTGCACCCATTTTATTTTTACTTTCCACCTCCCCCGCTGTTTTACAAAGTGTCAGTAATCCAGCCAACCCCTGTCAGTGTTAACCACTGCCTTGACAGAATGGATGGACATATGTTGGGAATATTACTGCTGCAGCATCTATTCAAGGCATTTTGCGCATGCAACAATTTTACAGCTGAGAAATGGACCATGTATATGCCTTTCTAAGTTTGTCTCTACTGAGATGCTCTGAAAACTGAGGCTATCATTTATGGGACTTGTGTAATTAAATGGGGAAAAAATTTCTTTGAGAAATACATGTAATAGTTTTCCCTGCTGGACACTTGTGTTACAGGGATAGCACATTAGCCTTTGACAAGGCCCATATTTAAGCTCTGATGTTACTATACACTATGTAGCTTACAATTTGGTGGTATGAGTGAGTAAAAAGGATTGGTAGGGGTGGACTCTGCCTCTAAAGAAAATCAGATTGATTTCCACTTTAATGTCTTTCCCAGACACATCGTTTCGTGCTGTGTTGCATAAGCAGCATGATCTTAAGCACAAAGGGAATGAATCACATCCTTACATCAACTTAATATCCCGTAACTTCACACAAGTATTGTAAGCCTCAAAAATAAGTTGAAGGGATTTTATAAAAACATATAAAGATTTTTAAATACTGTAAAAAAGTACCTTCAGGCCAACAAAAACAGTAAAGTGTGAAGTTCAGGCTTCTGTTTCATCCTTACCGTGCAAAGGATGGGGACTGAAGCAGTTGGAAGTAGGAGAGTGAAACAGCAATGCTGTCACTTTTACAGTATGTAGGTCAATTGGTTACTAGGCTCACAGAGAAGTGAAGGAAAGCCACCTCTCCCAAATAAGCCTGCCCTGATTTCTTTTGTTGTTATAGCAATTCTGAGGTGCAGTTTCTACTGTTCAAAGGGGCAAAATAAAGAAATTTAAGGAAGATAAAAAGCAGTAAAATGGGATTCAGACAGGTTATTTTCCCCCTCATTGTGCCTAAAGGGGATGTAAGTGAAAGGACATAGTTCCATACCTCATCTGATTGTCAGATTTCTCCAGTTACTTGAATAATACTGAGTCCTGGTTGCCTCAAGTTTCATGGGATTTGCTGTGGCTTTTTTTTTTCTGTTTTCTTTCCCTTTTGGAAGGTCAAAGAGGGGAAATACTCTGCATAAAACCACTACCACTTCATTCATATATCTATCTGTCATCAAGAAATTGCTCTACTGTTCCCTTTACTCCATGTCTCCATTTAATCCTTTGATGTCTATGCACCTTGTTTTCCTGTCTGGAAAACTTCATCAGAATTTGCTTCCAGAACTGGCTATAATTAGAAAAATTTCCAACAGCACAGACCACTGTAGCTGTAACAGGTTCATTCAATATTTTGATCTTTTGTTAGAAAGCATCACTCAGGTTATTAAAAAAAAATAAGCTTCAAACCCTTACACGTAAAACTGGTTTATATGCTTTTTTCTAGTTAGAACAAACTTTGAAGTAAACTTTTTATTAGTGTGCAGTCAGACATATAATTAGATGATAGTCCAGGTCAAGTGGGCTCTCTTTGTTTCATTTTTTTTCCAAATGCATTAATCTCTGCAGTGCTTTATATAAATTCCAAATGCATCTTTGAAAACAAAAGCTTCCTTGAAGGATATTTACAAATGTGTGTAGTGTGAGAAGAACACTAGAAGAAGGTATTTTCTAGATCTGACAAATGCTGGTTAAGAGTTGAGAATCAGCTTTTTTTTTCTGAATCCTGAGGTATGTTTATGCATTTATACCATCTTGTCCAGTGTTACCTGAGCATGTGCCGAATGAGCAATTTTAGACATTGGACCCAACAGGGTTATGTCAGTTCAGGACTCAGGCTCTGCTCCTGTTCAGTATCATAGCAAGCTAGTCTAATTAGAAGACTGTGCTAATTTTATTCCTTGAAGCATCTCATTTGGTCTCTTTAAATGTCCTTGAGTGTCATTCCATGACACACTCTTCTGTAGTCCCACTTTTAGATAGCTTTTTGGGTTCTCTTTACTTATTTCTATAAGCAGGCAATCTTTTTATTTATCCTAGTAGCTGATGCTTGTAGTTAGAATTTTTTTAAGTCTTGATTATAGTGTTTGACATTTGGTATAAGGTGAACAAATATTTTGGGGGAGTTGAAATGAGAACAGAATAGGTCATATATGGTTTTGGGAGTGCATATGTGTGGCAGTAATTTCATGGATCAAATCCATGACCTTTGATAAGTAAATACTGCACCATTGCCACTGTAATATTGTAAGAAAAGGATGTAAACAGATAGAGTGCACTATGAAATGCTTACAGTATTAGGAGTTGCACAGGGCAGGGGGGTGGTTCAGGAGCAAGGATGAGTCTTCATATCATAGACTTCAGAGTTTTTAACGTAGCTGAAAATATTATTGGCAGTAATTGAAGTAAATACTACAGTATTGTGTGGTTCAGTATGGATTTCTTCCCCCTCTGCACAATAACCTCTCTTAAGTAACTGTTGAGTTGGTTTCTTGCAGAGTGTTTCTCTTCAGTATTTGAAGGATGGGTTTGTTTAAAAGGCCTCCTGAACTCTTTGTGAAATCATCTGTGGCGGTTTATTTTAATATATATTCTTGCTACATATGGAAAATATCAAAATATCAATCCTCTTATCACTGTTGACTTCCCTTCTGGGTTCAGTTTTCTTGAAGTATGAGTCTTTAAGTTGCAGCAGAAAGCTATTACTCAAAATAAAGTTGACTGAACCATTAAAAGTAAGTTTAGATAACTAGGGGGAGGAAAGGAGAGAATGGAAACGCATCCCATTCCCAAATTTCTCTGGCTTCAGTGCCTGTTCTTGATCAGGAGAAGGGGGGAAGCTATATTCCTCACTAAGCATGCCTGTTGAATAACCTGCCTTCACTACCATGGTCTCCTCTCTTCTGCTATGGTGAACTCTCCCTTGACTTAGAGCAGCCCTCCTCAACCTGGGGCAGGAAGCATAGGTCTGAAAGAAGGCAGGCATTAGGTTTTTAAGAGATACAGTGCCCCTCCCTTCAAGCAGCTGGAGTGGAGTGGGCTCTTGGGAGATACAAGAAAGAAGGACAGGCATTTGGCATAAGGCAGGATCAGCCTATCCGGCTGGTCTGTGAGTTAGCATTGTCCTCTTGAAAGAATGGCATGGTAACCTGACAAATATTATTGAAAAGCCTCAAATCACCTGATTTATGCTGCACTGGAAAGCTAAAGTGAAGACTGTAAAGGTCAAAAATGGGAGGGAAGGGGTTGTTCCAATCTTCCAAATTTGTTAGATGACACCATTTTTGACAGTGCTATGCCTTTAGCATGTCATGACAAATGAAAATATTTCCAGGTTATACAGTGAAAGTTGATTGCACAAATATTTTGGCAGAGTGCAGTGCATTGGCTGGCCAGCCTGCAGAACAAAGGAGAGCTTTCTCAGCTTGGGACCATCCACTGGGAGCGAGGTTGAGTAGCAGCACTTCTCACGGAGGCATTCAAGCAGTTAGCAGCCTCAGCACTGGTATTGTTCTTCCCCTGCTGGGAGCATAATAATAATTTGGGCAAATCTGGAGCATCTGAGTCCAGAGTTTTGTCTGCCCCTGCCTCTGTTGTGCTGTGCCAGTATGGTGTGGGCTGTCACTTATCTCATTTCTTCCAGTCTTCGCTTCAGCTGTCACAGACAATGGGTCACTCAGAGGGGTCTAAGGGTAGCATCAAAACAGAGCAAACTCTGCCAGCAGCAGTTCTCTGTGCATTATTTTCTCTTCCGTCCTCTGGCCATGGTCTCCAAAAGCGAGAATGGGCTGTGAGTAAGGAAGGAGGAAGAGCCCCATCAGTGGAGGAGAAGGCTCCTTGGTGCATGTACTGGGAGAGGAGGAGCAGCTCGAAGAGGAAGGCACAGTTAAGAAGGGCTCATGGGGCCTGGGTTTGAGGATGCCAAGCTTCAGGGGAATGTCCCAAGGCAGAGTGTTTCTTATGGTTTGTAAACTTCTCATCTATTGAAAAGATGAGGTGAAGGAGGTGCCAGGGGTATTTTCTGTTTCCTCTGCTAATACCATGGAGTCACTAAGCTGTGAAAGCCATCCATCATGCGTCTGCCATCACACGAGCCCAGCATACCTCTGCTCATTTGTCTGGGAAGCATAGCTTCTGTGTTCTTCTCTGTACAGCATGGAGTTCAGTCACGTGTGGACCTAATGGAAAGTCCTTAAGTACTGCTGGGCTGGGAGTAAATAAAATTATGTATGCTCCTTACTGAAACTTTTCCTAATAATTGATGGCAAACATTTCTCACCTTGAAATGCAGGCTGTGCTGCCCTGCAGCGTATGCTAGGCTTTAAACTATTTTCCCCCTCCCCTCTACTGCTGGTAAGACATCTAGCAGTGAAGCCACATCAAAGAGGAATTCTTTGGGCTTCATAGGGCTGTACCACCCACTCCTCCCACTCCCATCAAAGAGATTTCTGTGGAGTCTGGACACTTGTTTCACTGAATTGGGTGTTCTAGGGTTGGAAACTGTCTTTCTGCCACTCCATCTCTTTATTTGTGGATGTAGGCTCTTGACAGCACTGTACTTTTATGTTTGTTTTCATTATTTCCCTGTTCTTTGCATGAAGCAATTTTCTTAGGCACAGCTGTGGTTTCAAAGGTGGGGAAATGCAAACCAAATCTCTAAAGGCCACAGGCTTAGGTGTTGATTCACAAACTGTTTAACTTCACTGAAAATGCTTTTTCACAAATTAAAAAACAAACTCTTGTCCTGTGTCAGCAAAGGAAGAGGAGTGCTAAAGACTTGGTAATCCTTTTGTCAGCCACAGAAATTCTGGAAACAGAATACACAGATACTTTAATAAATGCATTTTTATTTTATCCAAGGGAAAAGCTAGGAGTTCGAATGTGCAGCGTCAGCTATTGTTTTAGCACTGCACTCTGTCACCCCACACAGCACCTTCAGCCATACTCCCATCATGTTTTCATTTGGCAGCCTTCCCAAGAAGAGGAATGAGTGATGTCTGCATACTGTTTCACTTAGCCAACCAGCAATTCTTCTTTATTGCTTTCAGTGAATGTGTTAGGTTAAAAAAAAAGTGCCACTGCCTAGAATTTTGAATTATATTAAGAATTTCTGCTAAAACACAAACAGCTGGATAACAGTAAGACCAGAGGTTGTCACCTTATAATTAAACTGGTGATGTCATAATTAAAAATAGGCATTGAGACTAAAGTGAATGTTAATAGTACTTGAAGTATTAAATGTGTAAGTTACAAGTGAATAGTGCTTCTGTGTATTCTCTGGTTAAATGCATGTTTTTTCAACAGAATCTTAGTTTTGTTGGAGAATGAAGTAGTTTTAAGTATTTATGTTGTGTAACTGTGAAAAGATCCTGTCAAACAGTGCTGCACTGATGGACACTCACTTATGGTACTCAATTTGAACTAGATAATACCACGGCTTCTCTTAGAAGTGTGGCTTAGCTGCAATCTAGTGGAATGTAGTATGACTAGGGACTTAGTGCTGTTGTCTCTGGCTTTGCAGAGATGTGTTCTGTTGGTGAGGAAGTCAGGAGGATGTTTAAAAGCAGAAGAAATGAAGGAGGAAGGGAACAGGGGTTGTTTTCAGCAGTCTCAGGGACTGTCTGTGGGGAGTTAAAAAGATTAACTCCTTTCTCCAGTAGCTAAAGAGCTTAAAAAAGTCAGGTGTCCAAATTAGGATGCAAAAGATGGAAATCTTGAGCATAGTCTCAGATGAGATCCCTGGTAATGTGCATGCTTTGTTTCACTTAATACTGACTTTTGGCAGCAAGACTGATTTCAGGAATCCCAGCCAAGGTGTGTGTCCCTGCCCCAACTCGCTTTTTCTGCTGGTACATTTCAGTGCTCAGATTTGAACAGTTTGAGCAATTCTTCCTGCTTCGCATGGGCTTTGCCTTTATGATAAGGTGGATGTGTGAACTGATATGGGTTGCAATAGGGATATGTTTTAGCCTGGATCACTTTCTCTGGTATGTGCAGCTGCATAAACAGTGGTGCTGCCTCAGTTGCACTGGCACATGGGTGAGTGTGAGCAGCAGAGGAAATGAGGTTGAAAGGAGGATCTATTGTAGTTGGTCTGCTGTCCATGGAAATCCTTATCAAGCCCTACATGAAAAAATGATAATCTGAAGTCGGCTGTTAGAAGTGAAGGAAGATATGAAGAGTGAAGGAAATGTGAGAAGAGTTTAGCATAAATTAAGCACTATTAAATTATGTTTTGGTGAAACCATTGCTTCAATAGTAAGGGGAGAAAGAAGATTGTGTAATAAACAGCACCACTTTGCACTAATATCATGTCTTGCAAGTGAGATGGACTGGAAGTGGCAGTATGGCTGGATGATAACACTGGTATGATTTCATCTTAGATAATCAATACAGCCTTGGGGATGACAGGCTCTCATCTTTATCAGTGCTGATTTCATGCTTTATTCATTCTCTATCAAGTAATGAAATGTACAGCTACACAGATACTGTTTTTGTGAAAGCAGTTTGTGCTTTAGCACTTGTTATGCTTCAGCCTAGGAGATAATCCTGTTTATGGTGTGGGTGCCTGGCAGCCTCAGCAAGCACGTGTGTTTGTGCTTGCCTCAGAAGCAGCATATGCCTTTGGTAGCTCTAAATGTGTGAGATTTCAGAAGTGCACATTCTCTCTGGCAGGACTGGCAAGATTGGTTGTTTCTGAGAGAAACCTACTGAATTGTCAGCAGATATACTGGGCCACACAGATTGTACTGTGTGGCCCAGTAGCATCTTCTCATATTCAATGTAAATTTACAGTAAGTATTTTATGTTACCCTTTTCTCAGGAAGCTAACATTGAATTTGGAACGAATTCTCTGAAGCTGCCATAATTCCTTCAGTACTAATACATAGTTGCATATCTGTAAAAGTCAGGTTTTATCTAAATCCATACTGTCTATTGTCTATCTGTCACCTAATTGTCGCCTAAGTGTTGTGCAACAGTCACAACTTTACCTAAGGGAACTGAGAAGAGGAATAGCTTTTATTGTTGATCCTAAATCTTTCATGCTTTTGACACCCGGGACATTTTACAACTTTCCTTCTCACCCTAGCTGTCCAGATGGCAGAGGTGCTGTGGAATCAAGTTTCTGTTGATAGGGGTGCATCAACACACACCATTCAGATGTGGCTTTTCATCCTCCTTTCCTTAAGACTGTTTTGCTGATGGCCTGACAACGGTTGCATCAGCATGGCTGAGGGTGCTGCATTGGAGTTTGCTAGTAGGAATGAACAACTGGTTCAGGAATTTCCTAGGCCATTGTAAAAAATTCTCAGACAAAAAAAAAAAGAGATATTTTCCTGCTTCTGGCAAGGATGGGGTTAATTTTTGCAGTAGTTGGAAGGGAGCATGGCCAGGAGGTTATTCTATACTGTGTCACATCATTGCTGGGGAAAAGGAGTTGCTTCATGGGAGAAGGGATTCCTGGAGGATCTTGGTGGGCACACTGAACTGGAGAGTACCATTCCCAAACCACAACAGATACGAAATTACTCTTTTTTTAAAAGTATCTGAGATATGTATTTTCTGCTGGCAGACATTTGACTAAAGTATATAAGGCACAAATAGGTAGTTGACATGATTTTTTTTTTTATGGATAAGTCTGGTATCAGCTGGAGCAAAAATCCAGCTTAAAACAGCCTAATGATTTAGTTACTTGTGCAATGAGTCTTATTTTTTAGCCCACTTCTCCATGTGAATTAGCATTGTTGCTACATATGGTGTATGTCTTTGCCCATCAGTGATACTATTTTGATAGTGAAGTGCTGAATAATCAACAGTTTTGTTGAAAACCTTAAGCTAAACAAGGGTCTTGTAAACATCCAGGCTTCTGCTGTGTAAAATGTCTCTTGAATTAGTAGAACTTCTTTTCTGTTAAATACCATTATGACACTTCCAAGCAAAATGAATTTTTATTTCTCGTGTAAAGCAATAGGTGTTTTTAGTGTGGAAAACATTTCTTTAAATTAAAGTGAAGTTTCCCGGCACTATTACTTGATAACTGAAACACAGGAAACTTTTTAGCTTGAAATGCCCTGTTACACTGTGATTCTAAACAGATAATGCCTTAAAAGTCCCACTAAATACTAGGAAACAGGTGGATCCTTAGCATGGTGTAGTGTACTCCTTTCCCTA
>NW_008239110.1:20252595-20277874 GCF_000691975.1 Corvus brachyrhynchos
TACTCCGTCCCCTCCTCCTGAAACTTCAGGAAGGAAGCATATCTGAGAGTGTGTTAATGTCTATAGCACATCTGTGCCTTCCTGCTGGTTTCTGTCTGAATTTGGCTCAGCCAGGACTTGTCTTGCCTCTGCTGAGATTAAATAGGCTCAAACTCTCCTCTAACACCACGCACAAATTGCCTCACCTGTTTGTGTGCACAGGCCTGGCAAAAACATGACAGTGTCAGGAAACCACTTTTTTTTGCCATTCACACTCACACAATTCCTTCCCCAATGGTGATTCTTCTGAAGTTACATTTGCAAAATCTGAGGTGTGGGTACCGACCCAAGAAGTATCTGAAATTCTGGTAAAAGGAAAAACAAACCAGAAAAAAGCCCCAGACCATAAATCAATAGGGATATGGTTTGACTGTCCAGCTCAGACTCAGTCATGCAAGACACTGCACATATGCCAGGAGAAGCAGAGTGCCACCACTGTCATTAAAGCATTCTCCTGTGATGTTAGCCAGAGCCCTGCTGGGCTTCTTTTGGAAAATACGGCTATGGTCATTGGAAGGGGGCTGAAGGTGCAGTAATTATACTGCTGTCAAATTAGGTTGAAATGTTTTGACACAAATGCAAGTTGAATCTAAATGTCCATCTCCATCTCAATGGATTTACTGAGGTTTAAGCAGAAAGCTGTTAGTTTTGATGTTGGCCTGCTGACAACAGGGAATGGAATGCCTTTTGCCTTTCCATTTGCCATTGCTGTTAGTCCTTGACTGCAAGCAAACAGCACCCAAAAGGCAAATTAACAGACATGTTTTGCATTTCTCCCACTGTGTTGAAAACTGCCATGGATATGAACGTGTTTAATAATCACCCTGAGACAAGTTTCATCTCGTGATGGCTGTCCATGGCACCAAGTATTCCATTCAGCTTACTACTGCCAGGAATTATACCCAGGATATTTGCAATGTGCTATCTCCAATCCTGATTAGATTTTTTTGCACTGCTTGGATTCCTGTAAAAAGCCTGATGTTAGGAATGTGATATTATTCCACCCAATTAAGGTGCAGTAATTGTATAGTGAGCATGTTCAAAGAGTGTCTTGTGAAGCTTCTTTAAACCTGTCTGAAATTTCAGATCTGAGGGAGGATTTTATCTGAGCCTTAGTAGCTTTTAACTGCCTTACATTTAAGGTACTTGGAAGTCTGGTGAGATTCTTTTCTTGTGATGCCTCTGTTACTGGAGTTCTTTATTAATGTAAGCTTTAATTTTTCTAAAATTCAGTCATAAATACAAAAAAGGTTGATCTGACACAAACCCTTCAGCTGATGTATCTTTGTAGAAAAAGAACTACTTCCAGACAGGCATTGCAAAAATGTGGTTAACTGTGGAACTTCCTATAAATGCCCCAGATAGAGTTCGTTATTCACAAATTAATTAATTTTTTGCCTTTGTTAGAATAAAATGAAACACTTCTATTTTGTGTTCTGGTGCTTTTTGTATTGCTTGAGATTACCAAGTCTTCCTCCCTAAGTGATGTCTCTGGATTTTGTTTAGCACTTCTTCCATGTGTGTTGTTAATTAAATATGCTACAAGTTACTGATGAAATATTCCCTTTAATATTGCACACATCTCTGGCCATCTGTAGTCAGCACTGAATTAGCTGAACTGGTGGTAAGATCCCTCCTCCATCATCCTGTTCCTATTGAAAGAAGTCAGAGAACGACTTGTTTGAAGTAGGCTGGAGGAGTCACACTTGCTGTCTCCTCGGTCATTAAAAACAAAAGGAAAGAGAACAAGGAAATAGGAAAGGGTTGTTTAAATGCACAGAAATGATGGCACAAAAAGTAAGTGCCTGATCTGACCACAAAAAACTTTCTTGAAAATCTGTTAAGGGTTTTCTGACAGACTGAATGTGAGAGTCTGCATCTGCCTTCAAATAGAAGTCATGAAAGCAGAACTTGTCCAGTTCGAGCTGAGTAATGTGATGTGAATACTCTTGGAGACTGGGATTGAACTTAGTGACTTGAGGTTTCAAAATGAATTCTAGAACGCTTTCACTTTTTTTTTTTTTTTAAGTGTCCAAAGTGTCCAATATCAAAGCTACAATTAAAATATGCATGTTAGAAAGGAGAGGAGGTGAGAATAATAATAAATAAAAGAAAATCACAATCAAAGGAGCAGTGATGGGTCAGGAATTTTCTCCTAGAATTCCTTGCTTCTCAGAGGATCATTCCCTGGCTGCCTCCTACCTTGCCTTGTCCACTGGTTGTGTCGGTTGTCTTTATTCTGGAATGAAACTTTTTTGTCTAATGATCCCTGTTAACCCAGTGGAGCTTGCTTCCTCCTATCTGCAGTGTGAGTTAGCTCTTGATTTTTTTAACTAGATGGCAGTAATTTTCTTCCCCCTCTTCAGGCTCATGTTGTCAACTCTGTAATGCACAAATTGTGCAGCTTCCAAATGATGGAGTAGCTGAAATCACAGCTGTTAATTCCTGTACCTGTAGCTGCGTATCATATCCATCACCAGTGCTCTTTACTTTGTCTCATGCTTTAGCAAGCCCATTTGACAAGGATGAATCTAAATGAGAGATTCAGAGATCTCACTCAGCAAACAAGATCCTAGTTTCTCTTGGCTAATGTTCATCCTTGTATTATTTCCTTGTCTCTGCAGCTTCCTATTGTTGAAAAAATAAGGATCATTGCTCAGAAGGTGTATGGAGCTCAGGATATAGAGTTGTCTCCCACTGCGCAGTCACAAGTTGATCGTTACACCCAGCAGGTAAGAACACCAGAGAATTATGAAGACGGGCACTTGCTGGATGCGAGTCTTGGGAAACCTCAGGGTGTAAAATGTTCTCAGACCAGAACATTAAGTCAGGCTTTGCTGAAAGGCATGAGCTTACCCGTGGTGCTGAACTGTGGAGGTCAGTATGGATTGGTTTAGATTCCATAGAACAGAATGGTTTTAACCTTGAAAGCGATCTCCTGTGAGATATGAACAGCATTCAGAATACTTCTGAGATTGTCCATGAAACTGTACTTTCTATGTAGTGTGGTAATTTTGGGTTACTCTCTTAAACGTGGTAACTGCATATCTGCAAAAGTTGCAGCTAGCAGATACAACCAATTTTAGCATATGAGTATTCATTTGTGCCTGCAAAGAAGGGTTTGCAAACACAGCAGGACCTGTGCACAGCTATGCACATTGATGACAAAGGTCCCAATATTTGTAAAATCTTTTGATTTCTTTCTGTTCCTATTATTTTCAAGGAGTTGTGAGTACTAGAACATGAAATAGATCACCTATCCTGAAGCATGTGGGAGCATGTTACAGTTTGAAAAGTTTTGAAACCACGTGGAGAGGTGAATGTGGTTTTTGTAGTGGAATGGCTTCTGGATATAAATGTGGCTGGAGACTTTCTGTCAGAAAGTAGAAACTATGGACAATATATTAAGGAAAATCCCGGAGTAAACTTCAGCAACTTGGTCAGACAGGCAGAAGTGTAGCCATCTTCCCTATAATGCAAATGTCCTAAGAATTAATTTGATTTTTCTAAATGGAAAAGATTACTTAGTGTGCTTGGAGAAAAATAATCCATGCCTTTATTTTTTCCTGCTGTGATTCTTTAATCCATTTTTTAGTCTAAATGTTAGTAGTGTTAGGAAATATTTTCACAATGTCATTAAAGGGTTGTCAGCAGTGGGTGGCAGAGACAATTCCCTGAAGCACTGCCTCTCCTCCTGGCCTTGTGAACTGGCCCTGTTTGTCAAGGAATTGAACAGAAGAGTAGAAGGTGCCTGACTCAAGATTAATCAATAACTTGGAGACAAATGATGGGGGGAGAGCTGCTGGGTTACTTTTCCTGATTTTCTCCCACATTTTCAGTAACTAGTACACTGGCATTAGAGAAATGGGTGCCATCACCTCATGCAGTTTTTGTTTTCTTTAAAAACAAAGGAAAGTAACATGATTACCATCTGCGTTTACCCCCAGGAAGCCATTACTACCCTTAGAAAATTTTGGACTCTGAATCCTGGTCTCAAATTGGTGTCAAACTAGGTCATAAGAGCCCAGAGGGAACTGCTGTGCTAGATTTTTATTAAGTTGGTACAGGTTTTATGTTAAGTGAGGTACCTGTTGTGGACCCTTTCTGAAAACAGCACACTTTAGCTGTTGCATAGGCAACTTTTGCACCTAACTGTAGGTTGAGAACCCACTCTAGAAGCTAGGTATCACTACAGCCAAGTCTCTGGCAACAGAGGCCTGAGGTGAGAGAGAATAACATGTATAAGACCATATTCGGCCCACTTCTGAGTTATTAGCTGTTACCAAAATTAACTAGTGCTATGTGGGCTTTAGGGTTTCCAGAAGATACTGATAACAAAACAAAAACATAATGTGTCTTTACTGTGAATTCAAAAACATTTTTCTTTTTTTTTTTTTTCCTTTTTTTGTTAGGGATTTGGAAACCTTCCCATTTGTATGGCAAAAACTCACCTATCCCTCTCCCATCAGCCTGAGAGGAAGGGTGTTCCCACTGGTTTCATTTTGCCGATTAGCGATGTGCGAGCCAGCATTGGAGCTGGATTCATCTACCCTCTGGTAGGAACGGTGAGTGCAAAGTATTCTACTTGATAACTCCCCTTTGACCCAGCTTGAGAGGGAAGTGCATTTCCTGTTTGTATCTAAAAATAATGTGTAGAACCATGTGAGTTCTTGTTTTTGTATACTAATCTTATCCTCAAACTTTTCATAGCTCTATGCTGATAGGAAAAGATAATCAAGAAAATGCCATGTCATGTAAGAGCTTTGACTGTCAGGTCTGAGAGAATGGCTCTTGCTGTTGTTTCTGTTGCTGTTGTTTTTAGGTTAGTCTAGGGTATTTAGGCACCCTAATGCTGCAGAAAAATGAATTTACTTGTCCATTGCCTTTTCTTATTCAAATTGCAGACCATAAATAACTAGTTAGATATTTGTATTCTAAATTTTAAATCTTTCCTCCATCATTACAAACAATTTTAATGTATTTAGATTAAAGGACTTGTGCTGGAGAATAAGCTTAAAATAAGTGCTCTTCAGCTGATGAGCCTGATCTGCTCCCAGTCTTTGTGAACATCACTACTGGTCCTGTAAAACTAAGTTATAGTGGAAAGGGGTAGATTTCTAACTGAAGAAATAATAGCACATTCCTTCTCCTTTTTTAGAGATTTAAACTATGAGGTGCTAAAAAGAGGCAATCGTCATCCTTTCTTCCTACCCATCCTTACAAGTGCAGACTCGGATTCGGAAGCTCCTGATACTTTCTTCCCTTACAGGCCTTATCAAAATAGCTGAGAAGTGAGTTGGCTCATGCCTTCTGCCAACCACGCACATCTTAATCCAAACAGCAGCTGAACTGCATCTGACATCTCGTAGCTAGAGTTATTACTTACATGTAGCTGATTCATGGGATGGTGCTAGAGAAGGGATGCAAAAGCCATTGCATTTCCGGAAAGAGTACTCTCCCAATGTTATCTCATCTTCCCAGAGCACGGCCTGATTTCCTTGTGTAGCAGTACACTTAGGAAAGGTTGAAAATTTCTAATCTATTGTTTTGAATTCCCTCTGAAACAATCAAGTGTTTGAAACAAGGAAGGAAGTACTTTCTGACCAGGAGGGTTCCTGTAGTTCAGGAAAGTGTGTCACTTTAAGTCACTGGACTTGGGGATATGCTTTCCTTCTGCATGACCACATTATGCACATCCACCAGAAGCAGAGTGCAGCTGTGTATTTAAATTGTGTAAGACCAAATTCCAATTACTGGTGACAGGATAAAATTTGTCAGAACTTCTAGTATCTCCTTCATGGCCTGGATTCAAGTTTGCACTGCAAGTTGTGTGTCATGAAGTTATGAGAAGGAGTGCATGTGAGTAATGGGCAGCAACTAATTCAAATCCATGAGGGAGCTATTCTGTTGGATGTCAGAATGAAATATTCTTGGGTTGAGCTTTGTGAATGAGTCACACCCTGCATGCTTTGCTACAAACTAGCTGCAGTTCGGTGTCATAAATCCGTAGAAACTGTCCATAGGAGCAGTATAAACCAAACAATTTCAAGGATTACCTCTCATTTTCTGTTCCCATTTAGAACCAAAAAATGAAGTTCTTATGAAGGACTTTTTATATATGGGATTTCTTATGGGAGGAGAGTGTAAAAAATACATCTAAGTTAGTTAGCCTGACTTTGGTGAGAGGTTGTATTAGTCATGGAACTTCTCCCATATCCCAAGCTGGGTAGGCAGTATACTCTGTGTTATGTATTCCAAGAGAGTTTGTAGGTGAGGTACTGTATAAACATAAGATCCCCAAGAGGTAAAAATGTAAATACATGGACATCGATCACTGGTTGTTTGGAAAATATTGCTAATGCTCAGGAATGTAATGCTCAGGAATGTGGGACAGAACACTTCTTGGAACCATCACAATTGCTCCAAATCAGAATGAATGAATGAATATGAATGTATTCCTAACATCGTTACCACACAGTTCTTTCTTCAGAATTAAATTTATAGCAAGAGGTCCAACTTGCTGCCTTTCAGAGTGGAGACTTGTGATCATCATGAAACAAACTCTCATAGTATAATTGTACGACTACTTTGGAGATCACTTTTCTGATTTGCCACCTTTCAGATTATTTGTGTGCATTGTTGTCAGCAACTAAGTCTTAGGGTTAGTGTTACTTTTTAAGTTGTGCAAGAAGAAATATTTTTGATGTCTGGTTTCAAAACTGAAAGCCTTCCTTTGACAGTGCTCTTACTAATAAAGCTATCTGAAAATGTCTGCAAGAATAAAGCAAGTATAAAAGGGCATGTCCTGAGGGCTTAAGGTGGCTGGAAGCCAGTGCTATGGGTAGAGGGATTACTGAAATCCCAGTGACAGCATATAGTGGAGACATCCAGTCATGACAGTAGATTAGATTTCTTTATATAGGAAAAAAAGAAGGAGCAGCATATTTTTTTTTTCCTTCCATTGCTTGCTGGCTAATTGTATTAATGGAGAGGTTCCTTAATGCTTAAGCTGCTCAGAACCTTCTTACAGCTAAGACCTTTTCTGATGGCAGGAAAAAATGCTATTTTTCATTAAAGTTGTAGTGATAATTCTGATGCTAATTAAATGTCAAACTCCATTCTCCAAGCATATTTTTTACTGGGCGAACTTCTTGTATTCTAGCCTGTCAGAATTTATCAGTAAAGCAGGTTGTTAGAGTTCTGCTCCAATGTAATTGGGAAGAGCATTACAAATGAGAGAGATAAGTACTGCTGAAGGATAATAAACTATCTGCAGTAACTAGCATTTGTAGTTTAGCCTTGTCACTAGCACATGCAAAGTAATGAGATTTGTATTTATCCCAGCGCTGATATGCAGTGACTTTTTTTTAAACTAAATATTTAGCATGTTGTCTTCATGTTCTCTAAGCAATATTTGGTTTCTGTTATGGTTGGCTCCGCTTCCCATACAGCATGGAAGTCTTTCCAGGAAAAATGAGCTGGGCCTTATCAGAGGAAATCAGCAGTGAAACAAGAGGTGTATTTAATTAACACTGGCACAGGTTTTATCCAAGTTCTCTGAGACCATGACCCACAGGGCTACATCACTCTCACAGGTGGACTGTTGACATCATTGCTTGGCTTAACAGAGTGATGGCAGGAAAGCTGCTGGAGTATATGTAGGAAACCAGTGAGGTCATTCACTAGCAATGCTTGGGTGGGGAATTATTAGATTTTTTCTAGTATGTGTGTTTCTCTCCACACCCTCCCAAAAAGCCCTAGCAGTTTGGTGCTTTCTCACATTCAGCCACATTTCCATTGTTCTCTTTCATGTGAGTTGCAAGAATGCAGGAAGGTCATAGGAATAAAATGTGTTGTCTTTTGCCTTTGTGAACTGATGCCACCAAATCACTGGTGCAGGTAATAAATCTGTGTTTGAATCACAGTGAGATTTTTAAGTATGTACTACTCCTCTCCAGCCATGCACTTTCATTTTAATGGGTTAAAGTTACAGGCAAGGTCACTCTGAAAATATGTGGAGCCTTTGGAGTCATGCCAGTTTCCAAATTCTCACAATGAACTGACATCCTTCAGATATCAACATATCTGAAGAAAGGTCAACCTATTACAGAAACATTTTTCTCCTCATGAAGAAAGAAGTTCAAGTCTCTGGAACTAGTGCTGAAACTATATCCTCTGGGAAGGAACTCTTGGGGTGACCCAGTGTAGTTTGAAATCAGTGTATGGGAGCAATAAAGCTCTAGTTCCCTTGTGGGTGAGAGCCAGGATTGTCCTGCCAAAGTATTACCTGGATATTGTAAGAGGGAAAAGACCTTGAAAATAAGTATTTTTATTAATACTTTCAGTAGGAAAATATTGTTCCCTGTTGAATAAATTTCTTCTTTCTTAGTGGTTAAGAGCTTAAGAAGTTTTGAGAGTGTCTATTGAACATAAGCTGGAGTGCAGGCTACTTGAAGTGAAATTGCAGTTCTTCAGTGGTGCATGGTGCCCAGGTTGTCTCCAAACTGTCATTTTGTCACTTCTCTCAGGTGCTTTTATGGGACAGATGAATAATTATTGTTGGATTGCTCAACTCATCCTGATGATCTGTGTAACACAGGGTATGTTTCAAAAACATAAACAATGGTGAGGTTTATATTTGCTTTGTAAAACATTTAGCTTACAGTTCAATTTTATATTGTTTACAAGGGAGTTAAGCTCTGCTAGGTATTCTGATCACTCTTGGTCCAAAAAATGTCCCTGATGGTGGCATTTGACACCTGCCTTTGGTGTTGTATAGTTGCTGTGCTGCAGCAGTGGTCAGAGCAGCTAGTTGTGAAAGCTAGGTGCTCACAGCCTCTGCGGGCTGGTTTTGAAATAACTGCAATAAGTGTGTGAGCAGTAAGAGTAAAGGAAAGCCATGAAGTTCAACTCATGTAGGAAAGCAGGTTAACAATTGTTTAGTTCTAAATTGAAAATTGGTAAGAGGGAAAGAAAAGCTGTCCTCTGTTAGATGATGTGCCTTTGTATCTATTATAGTAGGTGTCATCCCAACAAGGGACAGAGGTTTTCTGAGTTACAAAGGGTGCATCATTCCTGTACAGTGGCCAGCTATGCACACGTGGAAATGCTGAATGATAGTACACTTGGTGGAGGCTGATAAATTATTCAGGGTAGGGTTGATGGGCTGGGGGTGACCAGATAGGTATGACTGATGGCTGGAAGTGAGAGTGGGGACAAACAACTTCAGTTTGTTGTGTCTAAAAGCTAGAGGCTGAGAGATTAGTAGGCTGAGAATACTGTAACAACAGGAGATCTACTTCTGGCCCTTGGTGGATTGCATGACGTGGTTGTGATGGTATTGGGTTGGCTGGAGAGGGGAGGGTCTCTGCAGATGAGGCAAAAGTAGTCCTAAGTGAATGATTTAGATGAAGGGCTGAGGAAAAAGTTGTAGATTATAAGGGAATGGGGTATGTGGCAGCCTTTGCAAACATCCCAGGTGTGTGGACTATGAGGCAGTTAAGATTCAAGGATCGCTATGGCCATTTGTGATCAGAAGATGGGAATAGAAGATTAAGGGCAGGATTGGAAAGATGGGATTGGCTGGAAAGGCAAAAACTGAGAGTTGTATCCTCCAATGGGAGGAGATACCTGTAAAATGTTTTGAAGACACATTCAAGATGTACATGGAGAACTGGAAGAGGACACTGAGGTAAAAGCCACAAGGGTTAAAGAGATTTGAAGATGGTCCAAAGCATTACTTAAAACAATGACATGATGTAAGATCTGGGCAGGAAGAAGTCATGTGAGTAATGGATGTAGTTACGGGAGAGCAGAACATGCCTTGCTGATGACTAAGGATTTTTTTTTAATTGAAGAGGAAAAGAGTAGAGTTTAGCTGGCTTGAAGATATCATTATCATTTCTGCAACTTTTGAAAGTGCATAGAAAAGACCGTTTTTAAGTGATAGAAATGTCCATGTAGGCTGTGCATTTACTGTTTACTTTGTCCATGGAGTCTGTGCTTTTACTTTTAAATTGATGTGGATAAGCCAGTGTTTGTTGGAAATACAGAGTAAATATATTTTGCTTTGGATCACTGTACCTCCATGCCATGGCTGTGACACAGGCGTACGGTAAAATACTCTCTTACAACCTGAAACAACACCCAAAAAACCCCACAAAACAGCCTCTCTTCCTCCTCTGGCATTTAGAAATATCTTGACAGATAATGGAGGCAAGACACTTACTTAGATTCTGTATAGTTCGTGCTGTCTCTCTTGGCTGCTGGTTGTTTGCTAGTAAGCATTATTTAACCTACATCGTAATAATGTACCATATTTCTTCTGAATGAAACACCACGTTCCATTGCTGGCCAGATTAAATTTGTAGCTTCTTACTGCTTATTCCACCTAACCTTTCATTCCTTGAGGGCCAGCACTTGTAGTTAGAGAAATTAATGTGTGGTTTTGCTTTGTTTTCTACTGAGAAAAAAAAAGAAGTTTTGTAGGTGTGTGTGTTATTTCAGTGAATTGAATTGTTGAAGGAAAACCTGTGTTTTGGGGTGGGATAAAAATCATTAGACAACAAATTGAAGAAGAAAATAGACCCTGTGGTTTGGTAAGCTATTTCATGTTTAGTTTAGATGAGATTTTTTTCTTACTGCAACCTCCATTATAAGGAATTTCGGTATGACTCTTGTGAAATTATTTCTTTGTATACAGAGTATCCACTATTTTCCAGAATTATTTTCCCATCTTACCATATTTTAAGCCTTGTCAGAGAATTTTTTCTATGCAAATGTTTGAATTTGGTTCCAAGCAAAATTAACTTTAGTGACAAAAATCAACCAAATGTATTTGTTGTATCAATCAGGTTTCCTTGGTCATCTTTTCCAAGTATATTTATATTAAATACATCTATAGAAATGTAACATTATGTTCAAGCTCTTAAACATGTCAGTGTTAACCTGAAGTAGTTTATCTGAAAGTAGGTAAATTTAAAACTTACTTACAAGTACAAGAAGTGACTTTCATGTTTCACTTTAGCCAGAAGAAGTTTCACACTGATCCCCTGAAAGTGCATTTTGATTGTCTCCCATCTCTTGTGGGAATTTTACCTAACCTCCTTTGCTTTGCATGCAGAAGGGCATGGAAGGTATGGTGGATCAGAGCTGCTGCAGAGGAATTTCTCAGACTGGTATGCCAGGATCACAAGTGCTTGAGCACATGTTTTCAGTTCAGATGAGCTGACTCGACACACCAGCTCAGGCAGTATGGACTCATTGATCACGGGTAGTGCCTGCCTAGTGGGGACAAGTTTGAGCGATGCTGAACCAAGAGAACTCCTTATGCTCTGGAACAGTTTTGTTCAGTGAGGTTGTGAATGCCTTGCCCTCATCAATCAGACCTGAGAAGTTGTATGTAATGAACTCAGTGCAGCTGTCTGAGGCATGCAGATGCCATCAGTGTAGGCAAATGGGAATCACCTGTAGGGCGCATGGAGCCAAAGGGGTACCTCTGGGAAAGGGTCCTCTGCTCAAGACCTTCAGAGAGTCTGGGAGTCATTAAGATCCCTGCTGTCTGTTCCGGTGAGACCTACCTGTGATCATAACCAGTTTGGTTATGTGTTCTATCTGTTTCATTTCCTTGTCTCTGATTTACAGTGCACAATCCCAGACGAGAATGGATATGGCTGCATCAGTTAAGAAAGGAAAAAAACAAGAGACTGATATTCCATATGGAGAGCAGGGTTCTTTGAATGATGTACATTACCCTATTTGCATGAGGCTTGCTTTTAACAAATATGTATCAGTTAAAAGTAGGAAGTGCAATTTGGACAGAAGCCAGCGCCAATTTTGGACAACTGCCCTTGGGTTTTATGCATGACTTCAGACAAGAAAGAGGGATGTTGCAGTGGAAATGCAGGCACGTGCAAGTTTGAGCAGTTAGTGAATGCCTCTTGTTGGGTGTTCTGCAGGGCAGAGAGGGAAGTGGGTGGGTGAATCATGGCAGCTTCTCTGTGGTGCAGCAGTGCTGCCTGCCCACCCTGCTCCTACCCTACTGCTCTGACCGTGCTGGTTAGCACACCTGATGTGTGTCCAGAGCAGGTAAATGGCTTTGGTTAAGAACTCATTCAATCAGCCTGGTATGTGTGGACTTTGATCAAATGTGAAGAGCTCAGCAATCAGTTTATGGAGTGCCTAGAAACAGCAGTGTTATGGGTTTGATTGTGCTATCCATACAGAAGATGTACAGACTTGAGCATTAGAGAGGGTCATCCAGGTGTTTCTTCCCCCGTTCATGATATTTTGCGTGACTTGCTGTGTGAAGAGGCTGATGCTGCCAGACGTGGGGGTCACTGAATCTGATTGCTTTGGGGCAGGGTGGGTATTGCTGCTGCCTGTCATGGTTCAGTGTGATAGCAGCAGCCATACTCCTGTCACTTCCAGCTTTCTGCTGTTCCTCTGTATGGGGAGAAATTGAAATTATGTTTCATGCTCCCTATTTTTGTTTGTTCAGCCTGATAAGCTCCTCAGTTGAAGAAATTGCAGTTTCTGCAAAGGTTCTTTATGGCCCAAATGGTAAATTTAGAGATTCAGCCATTCATTGAGGAAGGAGTAGCTACTTTTTAAAATTCCTGTCTATATCCAATTTTTTTGAGAGGTTATCTTATGCTCCCCTAAAGGAAAAAAACCATTGTCCTTTCAACATTCTTGTAGATGCATTTTTCAAATGGTGATTCACAGATTTTAAAAGCATTGATTCCTTGGTAGCAGCAAAAAACTTTACAGTTTGGATCAAGTGACTGAAATTTTTCCAGACTGTCCAGTAAGACAAACTATCTAGCAGATGTAGATAGCTGTATATTTGAGTTTGGCAACTTACTGTTACTGCAACTCTAAAAATGATTTAAGGCTGATAGCAGGAACCTAGCTGGAGGCTGCAAGTCTGTGACGGAACAGTTTTATTGAGTTCTGGATAAATAAGGTGAAAGACGTTTTGAACTTAATGTTCCCAGCAACTTGCTTTCTTTTGTTAAATTCTGAAATATAAAATAAATAGTGTGCTAATTAACATTAAAGAGGAATGAATATTTGTGCCTTCTGGTCAAGGGATTATCCTTGTTAAAACAGGAAATGGACTCTGATTTCCTTTTTTTAAGTATTTTCTCCATAAACTTCATATGACAATGTGAGGTTAAAAATAGGTTATACTTTTACATAGTAAAATATATATCTATTTTTAGTTTAAAAATAGCTTTTATAGGGAAGGAAGGGCATTTTCCAGATTGCTTTATATTGAAATAAATGCATCCTGCATTTGTTATGCACAAAATAGTATTTACTGAGAAATTAGAAACTGAACTTCTCTAAAAATTACATTGTGACATGGACCACCGGAGCTATAATACTCAACATTTACATGCTATCTCTTTGTATTAGTAATTTCCTAGACAAGCAAAATTTTGACATGGTTTGGGGTTTTTTTAAATAAGGAGTACAGAGATACAAACAGTAAGGTTGCCCTGAAAAGTCTGGGACAGGACAAGGAACCAAATTCACGATTTCCTGGCCTGCAAAATCATTACATGTTTATGTCTAAGAATGTGAAGAATCAGTATGGGGTGTTTCCACTGGAGTAGGCTGACCTACATTCAGTGCACAATGCTAAAAGATAAAGTTATGCTGCTACTCCTCCCCTACTCCACCCACCCGCCCACATAAAAATCCTAAAGCATTTCCTGAGATATTCCTCGTGTGTCCCTATTTAAAAGAAACCCCAAAAGGTACAAATGCTGGCACACTGAATTTTGCCTTTGATAAGTGGTAATGGTTTTGCTTTGAAAAGAGCAATCTTTCTTTACTTATGAAATTATGAAATGTCATGAGTAGACAGTTACCTTTTCACTACCTTGGCCTCACCTCAAGTCCTGTGTGCAGTTTTGGGAGCCACAATAAAAAAAGGATATAAAGCTATTACAGAGCATCCAGAGGAGAGCTATGAAGATGGTGATGGGTATGGAGCAGAAGCCTTATGAGGAGCAGCTGAAATCACTCGGTTTATGAAGTGAACAGAAGAAGAGACTGAGGGGAGACCTCATAGCAGTCTACAGCTTCCTCTCTCTGGTGACCAGTGTCAGCAGGACCCAAGGGAATGGCACAAAGCTGTGTCAGGAGAGTATTCCCAATGAAACAGGCTAGATAGTGGTGCAGTCTGGGACAGCTGCAAAAGATCTGAGATGTGGCACCAGATGGGTGGGTGTTCACTTTCACAGGAAAGTCTGGCTTCTTTGAAATAATTTTGACTCTTACCTCCATAACCATCCAGTGGATGATAATCCCATGCTAGCTAGCTGTGTCAGTGCTTGACATTTTACAGATTAGTGCCTGGCAGCTGGACATTCAGTTTTTCTTGAAGTCATGTAAAAATGCCTGATAAAAATGGAACATTCTTTTTAAATGGTTTCACATATTTAATAGTGTTTTTTAATAACATGTCAAAGTTTGGAGCTAGTAGGCTAAACAGTTTCTCTCTAGGGACTCCATATTTTCAGAAGATAAAATTCTATAATTGCATGATATTTTAGGCTGGAGTGCCTGACCACAGCATCTTTCTTTAATAACTATGTTTCTTTAGACAACATAAGGAGCTGGGCTGTAGGCTTAATAAGAAAAGATAGTGACATGAAGAAGTTCAGAATGAGTTATTCAGTCATATATAGGAATGCTGCAGTTGGAAAGAAAGTATTTTAGAAATGTTAAAGTTCTACACAAGCTGTCCTACTTCAAGCTCAGCAATGCTCTGAAGACTTTGAGTCTAAACTTAACCTCAGAATGCATAGTTTCAGGAAAAGTAGTGAGAATTAGGTAATCAGGTCATGGTTCCTTTTCTGCACAGCCACTCAGAGGCTATTTTTTAATGTCACTTTTACAGGTTTTTATTTCACTTTTTTTAGTTGGAGACTACATGTCTACAGCAATTTTAAAAGGGTGGTTGAGTCCAAATCAACTGTTTCTCGTTTTTACAAACATGCAAAATGGCATAAAGCTACTAAGTTTCAATAATCATTTAGCAACCAACACATCAATTATTAAACACATGGAGGCTTGTGATAGTCACAGAAATATCATTTATATCCCCTGCAATCTTCAGAAAATCTTGCTCTGATTCTCCTTAAATTCTAGTTTTATAATCAAAAGCAGTCTGTGAAGGAACACTGGGTATGTGTAGATGAGAAAGCTGCATTGTTGAAAGGGAAGGGATTGTATAATACCTCTCACTGAAGTGGCAAATCTTTTGTATCTTGTAAGGCACCTACCAGGCTAACACCCTACGAATACTGAATATCAAGTGTGTCTTGAGGTAGCCTTCTAGTTTCACTGTTGCAATCAAATGAGCATACCAAAAGTAAAAGCAGCAGAGAAATGTGTGTAATGTGTTTGCCTTTTAGTAAATCATCAGTAAACTCTTACACTGAAATGATCTGGTTTTGTTACTTGCTCACTCAATAAAAACAACCAGTAGACTGAGGCTGGAAGAACTAGGACAATTTGTCACCTGTAGAAACCTGTTGTATTGTTTCTAGTATTTTTTAAGATTAACTTAGATAAGGGAAAATAAATCTCCTGGCTTAATTTTACTCTTCACTTGTATTTTTTTCACAAAACAGCATGAAATTCAGCACCACTTAAGAGTTCCTGCTTGGCTCCTTGATCCTTGTTTTCAGTCTGCTATGAGGAGCAGAAGTGCTGCTGGAGAAGTGTACTTGGGGACACCTGAGACTGTTGAATCTCAGTAGTGTTAATTTATATTACCCTTTTTCTTTTAGGCAATGCTATCCATATCATAATATGACAAATGCACCCCCAAAAAGGAAGTAGTAAATGTCACATAGGTGGTATCACTGAGTTGTTTTTGCTCAGTTCCATTTGCAACACTTGGCCCTTGCTGCTCAGAAGTTACTGCATTTGCACAGCTCTCAAAAACTGCTGGGGCTCAGAAGTGAACTGCTGATCTGAGGGTTTATACAAGGAAACTGTACAACAAAATCTGTGACTTTTACCTTCCTTTGATTCATTAAATAGCCCAAAATACAAGGGTCTGGTTATTTTGCTGGAAAACAAAAGCTGGTGGAGTTTGGTATCTTACATGCAGTACTGTTCATATTATGAGATTGTAAATGCCTGATTTCCCTGCTCACAGAGGAATTCCCTCATGAGCATCTTCAGGCTTCATTCAGCCAGTGGTTGTTCAGAAGGCTGTCCTGCAGATTTTTCTCATCATCCAGCTCATGGTTTTGGCTCAGATCCAATTTCAGGTTTCCAAGAGTGTTACTACTATGCAGGATATGTGCCTGTTTGAAAGGACTTTGATACTGCTTCTGTTCTCCTACCATTTTACTCTTTTCATAGAATCACAGGATCAGTTAGTTTGGAGAAGACCTCTGAGATCATGGAGTTCAACCTATGACCAAACATCAACTTGTCAACTATACCATGGCACTGAGTGCTACATACATCTTTTCTTAAAGCCCTCCAGGGATGGTGACTCCACCACGTCCCTGGGCAGCCCAATCCAATGTCTAATCACCTTTTCTGTGAAGAAATTCCTCCTAATAACCAAATTGAGCCTCCCCATGCACTGCTTAAGGCTATATCCTCTCATCCTGTTGCTGGTTGCCTGGGAGAAGAGGCCAACTCCCTACCTGGCTACACCCTCCTTTCAGGGAGTTATGGAGAGCAGTAAGGTCACCCCTGAGCCTCCTCCAGATTAAACACCCCCAGCTGCCTCAGCCACTCCTCATCAGACTTGTGCTCCAGACCCTTCCCCAGCTCTGTTGCCCTTCTCTGGACGTGCTCCAGACCCTCAATGTCTTTCTTGTAGTGAGGGGCCCAAAACTGAACACAGCACTTGAGGTGCAGCCTCACCAGGGCTGAGTACAGGAGGGACAATCACTGCCCTGGCCCTGCTGGCCACACTATTTCTGACAGAGGCCAGGATGCCTTTGGCCTTCTTGGCCACCTGGGCACAGCGGGCTCATGGTCAGCTGCTGTCGACCAGCACCCCCAGGTCCTTCTCTGCTGGGCAGCTTTCCAGCTGCTGTCCCCCCAGCCCATAGCACTGCCTGGGGTTGTTGTGATGCAAGTGTAGGACCTGGCACTTGGCCTTGTTGAACCTTCTGTAAATACCCATTCAAACCCAGCCTTAACAGGGAGTACTCCTGCTCTTGTATGCACTGTATCAGTATCCAGAGCAAATGTATGTGCTATACAGTTCAATTCCTATTCAGCTTTGCCATTGACCAATTTTGAGTGGTATCTCTTTCTTGTTGAAAGTGTTTTAAGGATTTCTGTGTATTTATGTTGAAAAGGCAGTTTTCCACCCATCAGTTTATACTTGTTTGACTTAATTCATGATGTTATTATTGGAGATGGAGTGCAATGAATGGAGCAGTTGTCATGTGATGCAAGAAGAATTTCCTTATAAGTACAGAAAAATGTAAATTGTGGGAATTAATTAATTGATAGAAGGATGCTTTTAGTTTGATCAGCAGATATTTGTGGAAAATTTCTCTATAATTGGAGAGATTTCTGTTGACAGTCGAGAGTACTAGGAATCATCATTTGGTTGTTTATCCACATTTTGTTTGGATTGTGGACTGCATTGAAAATGAATGCATTTTTTTACCCATTAAAGCACGCCTTCATTGTGTTCAGTTTTCCTACATTTCATTGCAGAAAATTGATATTATTTCATAGATGCCATCATATCTTCATGATAGTGGTCAAAAGCCTAATCTTTTTCCTCCTTTTTTCCCACCTTTTCCACATCTTCCTTCTCTCTCTCTTTTTTTTTTTTTTTTTTTTTGTCCTCCTTCTTTTTTCTCTATTTTTCCTCCTGGGAGCTATTTTGGCATCTGGAGGCAGTTTTTATTTTGACAGGTTTGACATAAAGGATGGAATGTGTCCAGTGTGGGAAGCAGAAAAGCTAGTGGAGGGAAAAAAAATTGAATCATTGCATTGCAGAAATGAAGAATATTCTTTCTAGTCCTTCAAATGGAAATAGCTTTTGGTTTCAGCTCAGGATATACATGAGAATAAATTGCAATTAAAGGGCTTTATTTAAATGGAGAGAATTTAGCTATGTTGTTGGCACCATAAAACTTTAAATTTTATGGAAACAAAATGGAAAACGAGGTTTTGGCATACATTAAACACAGAGTGTGTAATTTACAACTTTAGGGATACAGCCAAGAGGAAGTTGTATATTAAAGAAAAAAACAAAAACAACAACAAAAACCCCCAAAACCAACCAATAACCACATACATGCTGTTATGGGGATCAGTCCTGGACTGAAAAGCATCTGTATTCAAATGTGGGGTTTTTCTGTGTGGTCCGAATTTCAAAATATGCATGCCAATGGTCCTGAGTTCATCTGAATTATGACCATGTTTCCATGTGCCAGCAACACCTGTGCAGCAGAGCAGGAGTGTGAATACCCTCAAAATGTGTGTTGTTACCTCCTTTCTTCTGCCTGTGTAGTTGTAAAGGGGAGACTTGCTGGCCCCATCTCTGTGCCACTCAAATCCACGTTTTATTCCTTGACTGTGAAGTGTTACATCCCTTTAGTGTCACTCTGTCTTGTTCTTCCAGGCTTGCCAAAAAGGATAAAGGGTGGGGAGGGAGGTCAGTTAGAAGACTTCTGGCTTCTTCCAGGCGTGCGTGAGCCAGGGAATGTACTGAATGAAAGGTGTGTTCTTAATGGTACTTGCTTGAGCAGTAAGCAGCTTTTACATCCTAAATTCAATCTCAGAAAGTCCTGAACTTTTCATGATCTTCAGCTCTCTGCTCAAGCTCTCCTTCACATGTTGTGTTACTGTTTATGGGCTGGTGTTGCTGGCTCTCCCTTAACTCAGACGTAACCTCTGGAAACCAAGGCAGTCTGCTGTATTAAGTCTCTTGCCAAATGCGATTCTTGGAAAACATAATTTAGCCTTTGCCACAGAATGAGCTTCCACTTTTTAAATTTGTTTTAGTAAATTGTACTTTGCCCTCCAGTAAAGTTTATTCTGTAGTTTAGTGAAAACCAACAAACAGAAAGTAGAAAGTCAATTTATGTGAAGCCTCAAGGAATTTCTTGCAGGTAAATTTTTAGAAAAAGTTGACAAATTAAAGGAAAGTTTGGAGGAAAAGTTGCCAAGTGCATAAAATACATTTGCTTCAACTGTAAAATTAATTCAAACCTTCACCTAAATCCATTTTAACTGAGGTGTAAAGATCTCTCTTATTTGGGCCAGTGCTGCTGGTTGTGTGTCATTTTGTATGAGGTAAAATTACCTACAGGACCACATTAAAATGAAAGTGCAATACTCATTTGTAAATTGAGGAGAAGCCTCCAGACATTCAGAGGAAGACAATCTAAATCTGTTCTCTTTTTGATGTTGTGATTAGGTCTGATTTTCTAAAATAGATGAGTTAGTGTGTTCATCACTAGTGCAGGTCATGGGGAGGAATTGCCAGGTAGTTTGTATTAGTTTTGTTCCATGTGTGTAATAAGTCTGACGCAACTTACTGCAGTGAGGACTTCAAAAGATAAATCTACTCTACTGAGGAAGTGTTAAAAGCAGCTGCTATGGGACAGCAGGTTCTTACAAATGATGAAGTTGCAGGACCTGTTTTAAACCAACAGAAAACTAACAAAACTCAAAGGATTTTTGTAGTTTTATGGAAAAAAACTAAGTTAAGAACTAATTGACTTTTTTGTGTTTAAAGATAAAAGGGAAAAGGACATGCCTGTTTAAGGTAAATGCATCTTGGACCCATTCTTTTTCTGTTTTGTGTATCCTGTGATGCACTTGAGTCCAAGTGTGAAAGAAACTATAGGAGGTATAGACTTTCAGAGGAAACTAGCTGCTGAATTTTTTTTTTTTTTTAATCTGTAGAAATAATGAAAGAAAACAATTTCCAAAAAAGAGGGAAAAAAGGAAATCGGGTGTTTCTGCCTTTTCACAACCTCTAAATAGTGTTATTTTCAGCCCTACATAATTCTAACAGCTCTATATAATTTCCATGGAAGAAAAGATTAATTACATTTAAAATTATCTGGCTTAGGATGCAATGGAATATTGATTCTTAATTCCATTGAGAATGGGTTTTAAGATGCCTATGATAAATTCTTAGTAAGTAGTTCTTTACTGCTGCTTTAAAAATGCATTTCTCAGAAACTCTCGACATCTTTATATTCCTTTCCTTGCTTGCTTTGGCTACTTCAAGGTCTTCAAAATAGGAATTTTACCTAGTTCACAGGCATGAGGGCAGAATTGTTCCTGAAGTTAAGGCTACTGAGATGGATGTTGCTTGTACTTCATTAGAGATGGTAGTTGTTCTCAGGCCTCAGAGAGGTATAAGGACTCTATAATATCATTACTGCTGCTCCATTGTTTCTATCTTTTAGCAATTATCTTCTGAAGTCATGTCCCTCCATTCTTTGCATTTTGCTGATGAGATCTTCTGAGTGTTAGTTCAGCTAGTGTTTTTCTCTGCTTCCTGCTGTGTTTTCCCAAATGGCTTTGGTACCATCCCTGTTTGCACAGGACATATTTTCCCCTTTTTTTTCCAGTCCCTCTCATTCTCCTCACACTTGTTTCTTCTCTCTGTACTGTTTTCCCACGTGCCCTTCAAAGAATAGCTTTTAGAGATATCAAAAAATAATGTTGCAACAGTGCAGCAAATCTTGAGGCAAAATTAGGATGGGAGAAGAAACTTAATTTTCAGTCACTCTGGCTGTCATTGCTATGTACTCCCAAGCACCAAGACACACCTGTGCAGGTCACCTCCAGCATCCAGGTATCATGACAGGTGTGCTCGGAGTAGGCACCATGTGTTTGTTCTAGATGTGCTGATTTATACCCTTTGGCAGCAGATAACAAATAGTCTTTTGGCTCTCCACCCTGTTGGCATCTGAGAGTCGCTGTGATTCACAGCATCTCGTTGTTTCTCTTGCTGTGAAGGGCCCCTTTCTTACTTGCCCATTTTGTGTATCATTTCATAGGTGGTGCGTTACTTTCTATCTTGTCTCCAAAGCCGTGCTCTCAATGTTTGTTTTTCCTTCCAGCTGATAGACTTTAAAAGTTTTCGTTTTTCTATTTAATAATTTTGTTTTGCCTCTCCCGTAATCAAAATACGTAATAATCTTCCAAGCCATGTCTTACTTCTGTTCTGACAGAAATTTTTGTATTCATTTGAATGCCACATGCACACTCAGCTATTTTTCAGTCTTTCTCATGCATTGCCTTTGGATTAAGTGTCTCCTCTGAATAATGCCTTCAGCTGATAGCCAGGAATCGGGGATATTTACTGCAATTTGCAGACTCAATTACCTAATTGTAAAAGTGGTTGTTGATATCTTAGTGTACCTACTTATGCCCTGAGGCATTCATGAAAGATAAATAAGGTACGTCAGAAATGACCTTACATTAAGGAGACTGGTTTGGGGGGCTGCATATTTTGAAGAGTTTATTTAACTTATATCACAAGTTACTTCACATACCCTTAGATAAAGGCTGCAAAAAGTGTATTTTGGAAGTTGTTCATTAATTGATAGAAAACGTGTTGTCAGTGGCAGACAAGCAAGATGTCAGGCAGTAGATGTTTGCTGTGCAATGGACATCCTTAGCAAATCCCAAATGTGCTATTCAAAATCAATCTGCAGTGCCATTCTTCCCATTTGATGGGCTATCATGTAATGTATTTGCAGGAACACGCTGTGTCTTGCACTGTGCTTTTCAGCAGTAACTTTCTGACGCGTCACAGAGGAGGCACAAGTTAGGTACAGTCCTTGTACTCCAATGAGAAGCAAATTGTCCATCAAAAGCAACAAAACTGGGAAAATACCTAACTTTGGGGAAAGCAAGCTAGTACTGCTAGCAGTAGCATGTGCCACTTGAGGCCTTGTTTGAAAGACAGTGCAACCCCAGCCTTAAAATCCTTTGAGATGTTGAAGCTTGTTATATTTATTCCGAAACATTTCCAGAACTACAGATGAGCCGCTTAATATGCAGGGCACATTTAGTGACCCACATGTTAACTGGCAGATGCCATAAATGAGCAGATATAAGAAAGCTGCTGACCTGAGCAAGTGTAAAAATTCAAGCTTATCACATCAGAGAAGGGTGGCCAGTCCCAAGTTAGCTTACACAGAGCTAAGACAAAGCTCCTGCAGTCCCACAAGACCATCCTCTTGGCCGTGGAGGAGCAAGGGCAGGGCAGCAGTCTGCACGTGAGTACATGTACCTGAGCCTAGGGGCAGCCTCATCCCCTTCCAGCTGCAGTCCTCTCCTTCCGGAGAGGAGATCGAGCCCCTGGGCAGAATGGAGACTTAAGTACAGGGTAGGAAAGAGACCAAAGTGAGGAATGCAGAGTTGTGTTAATTTTTGCACAGAATATCTATTCTTTAGTACTGCTTTCCAACATGCTTATGTTAACACACACAGGTTAACCCTTCCCACCACCTGATGTTCACATGGTCTTGAACATAGGAATGGTGTAAGTTGTTGATTTGGGTTTTCACTTATTTTTAGTAAAATGATAAAAAGTTACGGTAACTAGAAAAAAATCAGCTTAAAAATCCACCTTAAATGTTGTAATTTAAAGTTTAGTTGCTTATCTGCAATCCTTTGGAGGGATCCACCAATCTTTTAACAAAACTGGAATCAAAATCTTTGTATTTTCCAGCAGAAATTTTCAGTAGCATCTGAGGTATTTGTTTTGCTTTCCTTTTGTGTACTGATCCCATGACACATCCTCCAGACCAAGCAGCTGCAAGGCCTGTTTTTGAAATAGTTCATGAAACGTTGCTACAGTCTAGATGATACATTATGGCATAATGATGCTCATGGATTATTGCTCTGACTCTTTGCCACTTATTTAGCAAAAACTAGCTCTTTTTCAGGTTTTTGATTAATCTTTTGAAGGTTGTCCTTTATGGATGATCAGAAGGTAAAGGTAGCTGATGATTCAGCACTGTAGGTAATATCTCAGAATATTATTCATATGTCTTAAGCAGAAAGAAAGGGGTTTGTTATTTTTCATCTGTTTTGGAAGTGTTTGGAGTGGCACCTCTCCTACCGTAGCAACAGTGTATTTGCAGGAGGCAAAGTAGTAAATCTACTTCTCCTAGTAAATCATTAGCATTTACTTTTGAATCAAAAAGTTGCCAATGACATGCTCAGAGGGCTTGGTCCTGTACTGATGACTCAAGGGAGAACAGAGCTGGTGCAAAGAGTTATGGATACGGTCGAATTGCTGTTTCAAATTATCAAAATGAGAGACATTTGCTAACTGACTCCAGCTGCCTTAACAGCAAGGATAGAGAAGTATGAAGTCTGCAGAAGTACAGGTAGACTGAAATGTGTGTGCATTTGCATAATATCAGTTAAAGAAAAATATTGCACCCATTTGTTTTCAGGACTAATTAAATGAGCCTTAAAACTTCTGCCAATAGATGAGGCAATCCCTTTTAATTCCAAATATTAATTCTTTTTGGAAACTTGATTAGAATTTCAACAAACCCCAGCTGCCAGCAAAGCTCGCTATTTTAATAACCTACACATATTTCATTTCACATTGTCAGTTTTAATCTCTGCCAAAGCACCTATCACCTCATGGTGCCAATCCATTTTGGAGCTGGAAACATTTGGAAAGCTTTGATTTATAGTAGACTTGCCCTTCCTTCTAAAATGCCTGTCTTGTGTTTCCTGTCTTCATGACTACCCATCTAGAATCATTCTTGTTCCATTTCATTTCAGTAACCATAGGCTTTTGAGAGATGTGATAAGCTTTTCCTTTGGGGAGAAAACCTTGTGAAAAAAGTTAACATAGAAAGAAAAAGCAAACATTTTGTTGGGTATGACAGTGCTTGGAAAAGACCAGTGAGTATTTTCTGGTTTCAATATTGCTTGGATAATTTGATTGGATTACACAGTTGTTTTTCCTGTGTGTTGCCCACATTGAGAGTTTGGTGCTGTATTGCTGTACAGAAAGAGGGTAAGAGCAGAGGAAAATCAAGAGTTCTGCAATAGTAAGGACATGGAGTTTGCAAGCTGAATTGTGTTGTTGATATGTCATATAGACCAGGTCATATATATTCAATAGACTGTAAATCAGACAATCTGTTCCTTGGACTGCTGTTTGAAAACTTGGTTCAGGTAGGAAAAGTCCTAGTGCCACCAGAGTTTCATCAAGTTTCTGTAGGAGTTACTGGGGAATGAACAAGTGTATAGCAGACACTGCTTCCATTTGCCCACAACACAAGCCACCATATGTCCATTACGGATACACGAGCAGAAATGTAAGGTGTTTGTACTGTGAGTAAGCAAACGCATACCCAAGTGGTGGCACTGATGAAGATGTAGCTTCCAGGTGTAGTGCAAGCTGTTGAGGGATTCTGAACGTGGCTTATCAGTCCATGCTAAAATCTTCATTGCTAGTGTTGCACCTGTTGTGTTAAAGCTCACACGTGTGCCTGCATGCTCATGGTAGGCATTGGGCATGACTTACCTCCTCAGTTTTGCCATGTAGGTCTGTCTTGTACTATCTTAAGGAGAACTCTAGAGTTAGTAATTTTGTCTAATCAACACCTTTGGCAAACATGACATTGATTAAATTTAATTTTTTTACGTATTTTTTTCCAGATATCTAATGTCTTATGCTGAAAGCAATTCATTTTCTTCTTTGCTCTATGTAAGCTGCCTTTGTATATCAAATTTGCTTTTATACAGCCATACTTCTTTTGTAGAGTTTTGTGTTTAGTCTGTTGTTGGTGCTATATTTAAGATTAATGTTTGTAATGTTGCTGGCATTAACTCATAAGTTCAAGCTGGTGAAGAAAAGCATTTGCTCCCATTCTATTTCAATGTCAGAGGATTTATTTAAAGTGTGCCTTCCAGCCCCAACCACTTGCTCCTTGTAAATAAACCAGGATCCAAGCTAGATTATCTGTATCAATGTGAAGGACCATGCTTGACTTCCATAAAAGTTCTCTTTCTTAACATTTATTCTTCTGCCTTGCTCTGGAGATTACACCATTGAAGATAAATGTAACTTACAATAGTGAGCACAACAGTACTATCTATCTTTCTGCACAATAACTGTTTGTTATCTTTCAAAAAAATGTGTGGTGACTAGCAGACAGCAAGCAAATGCCATTTCATACACCTGCGTGCCAGATGTTTTACAGCTGTGCACATACTGCTGCTGCTG
>NW_008239110.1:20277898-20280867 GCF_000691975.1 Corvus brachyrhynchos
GGCTGCCAGTCAAAGGAACTGCATAGCACAATTAAGAAGCAAATCTTTTGGCATCTTGTTTGGGGATGTTGCTGACATTAAGATTTAGCAAGATTTCCTCTAGCTTCTTCACAGGTAAAATATTTTTCACAGCCCCTCAAAGTCTAATGAAATTAAAGTAGGTGTTACTGAAATTTGATTTGGTAGCATACAGGTGAACTGATTCTTGTAATGAGCAGCATAGAGTCATGTTTTACAAAGCCAGGTAGGAATTAATGACTATAAAATTCATATCTTTTTAAGGATAGCTAGGTATCTGAATGTCACAAAGTTTGGAAAATCTTCTTCTTATTGAACACTGGGTTTTATTCCTGGAATGGACGTTTTTATTTCTCAGTTCTTAAAACTATGGACAGTATGACAAAGGAAGTGGTCCTATCATCACAATCCCAGTCCATTTTCTTTCTTTATGACTCCTACAATGATTGTCTTTTACAAAGTACTTTTCAGCATTCATTTGAAGCTTGCAAAATTCTTTAAGGAAGAAGGTTGGTTTTACTATTGTGTAATCCTTTATTTATTTAGCTATCATAACTCACTGCTTTGTATGTCACAAAGAAAGTTCCAGCAACTGATATGCTGCACATGGTATTTGTAGCCAAATCTCAGTGTAGCTGCAGCTGGATTCTGTGTCACGTCTTTAAAGAGTGGAAGGAGGATATCACACACTGCTCTGGGAAGGAGGCCAAGGTATTAGACATGGAAGTGGGCATGCATATGTGCCTTTATAGGGAGAATAGGGGAAGAACGAGTGTGGTCCTGGAAGCCTGATAGGCATGGACATATTTTGGTTGCTTCAGAAGCTGACTCAAAGCTTTTAAGGGTTTTGAAAATCTGTTTTTAAGGTGATGGTTTCAAGAATTTGTTTACTAGTGTCCTTCCAATTTGGCAATGAAACAGTTTTTTCTTTGATTTCTTATTTGGTTTCCCAGCTCATGGAGTGGGACTGAAAGTATGTGATGTGAGAAAGACAATTATAGCCACTGCTATGATATTGATTTTGGCGTGCAGAATTGAAGAAAAATTACATCAAATTAGCATCATTGTAACTCAGTGTGAGAGACATCAGTGGTTTGAAAGGAGATGACCAAAATCTTATCACTAAAGCGCAAACTTCTCCAAAGCTCTGTGTTTATGCTTTTTTAACTCTTCCCTTTGTTTAACTTTCTGATGCTTTTGAGAAGCACTGAAGGTAGTACTTTTCTAGGCTGTGGAGTGGGAGGAGCCCATGGCATGCTGTGCAGTACAGCATGGCGATCTGGGATGGTACAGTGGATGGCACAGTGGGCATGGCAAGGACTGCCTGTGGTTCCAAAGTTGGTACGATGGCCATGAGCAGGGCACTGTGCCTAATGAACACCCTTTGGCTCAATGGCACGTTCATCTACTTAGATATACTTATAAATGTATCTCTATATATAGGTAGCTTTTGCTTCCAAAGACACTGTGAGTGTGCTTTGCCACCTTTATGTTATGTTGAGCTGGGTGTTGCCAGCATGGGTATAATGAACAAGCAGGGAGGATGGCAGTCCTGGACCAACATACAGCCAGGGACAAGTCTTCCCTCTGGTTTTGGGGAATATTACCTGTGCTGTTGAGAAGGCAACTCACACTTTCTGTCTGCTGAATGGATATTTCTACTTTCACATCATGCTATGAAGTCCATTTATTTTCAGTCTCAGGTGTAATATGCTTTTAGTGGAGGGTTTTCCCCCTGTGATTGTTTCCTGAATTAGTGTATCTTCCTTTACTTTGGCAAGGATTTTCCTTAATAAAAAGTTTCATCATCAGTTATTAGTTTCATATGACTGGTCTGTGAAACACACAGGATTATTGAAAGCTATAAAATTTGTGTTAGCTGTTTTCCTGCATCATGATCAAAATTATCTCAGTTGTGTCTCAGTGGGTTTGATCATATAAATGTATTGCTGGTTACCCACAGTAAACCAACAAGCTGCAACTGTGTGACTAGCGCTCAGACAAACTTACCCATTTACACCCAAAGTGGATCAGGGAAAAAGCAGCTGTAAAATAAGTGCTCGTTTTAGTAACAATTGCTTTGCTTATAGTGGTTTTATAGGTTTTTTTTGTAGTTACTATTGTCCATAACTTCTAGTCAGTGTTAGTAACATTCGGTTACAATTTCATATAATCCTGTTTTTAACCCAAACAGCAGAAATGTTGATACTTGATACTGGTCTGTAGTGAAGTGGGAAAGGAGCTGTGGTAGAACACAGTGTGCTACTAATAGCACCTGATGAACTAGCATGAAGTATCATATTATTAATTGATTTAATGAGTCCTTAGATCCTATTATACTTGAAAGAAGTTTAATTGGTTTCCTATGACATAACTGCACTGGACTGTGTTTAAATGCATTATTTGATTATAATTTTCTTGAAATATCCACTTCTGAGGTTTTCAGTCCCCCTTCACTCCTCAACCCCAAATATGTAGTTCCTTTTGCTCTGAAGCATTTTAAGAGCATCAGCTCAAAGCACAGTGTTTCTTCCTTGTTTACATCCCTTGGGTTAGCTGTGAATGGTGCTGTGCTGGGCACAGTCCTCTTCTTGAGCTAAGCAGAATCATGCCCGTCCTGGCTGACAGTTCAGGTGGTAGGTAATGGTGGATGGTGCTTGTCTGAAATGAGTGATCAACTGTAATTGGTTTGGCACATTTATATTCCATATTAGTTTCCTCTTTTTTGTATAGACTGTATGAAGAGTGGCATGGAAATATCAAAATGTATTGTTTTTCACTGGACTCTAAAATAAAGTTGTTTTCATCAATTGAGAGGACAAGTGCCAGAAGGGTGGATCAACTTCCCTGCAAGGCTGTGTTGGACACAGCCCTGCCTCACAGACAGGTTACATTACTGCAGTTGGATGCTCTGGAAGGCCCTGCCATAAAGGGAAATATGGCTGGGGGAA
>NW_008239110.1:20280952-20286526 GCF_000691975.1 Corvus brachyrhynchos
CCATTACTGCAGTTGGATCCTCTGGAAGGCCCTGCCATAAAGGGAAATATGGCTGCTGAAATAGTCATGCTGTAAGTCTCAGGAAGGCAGGCTGGGGCAAACAGCCCACGCACTGTTCCCAGTGCTAATGCTCTGCAGAGCGCCTGAGCAAGCTCACCCAAGGTTCCTGTCCTAACAAGACAAAGTACTGCATTGTATATGAAAGGGAAAGTTTCAAGCTGTTTGGCTGCATCCCCAAAATCAATTAATAGTGCTGGCACCCAGAGGTGGGGCACGCATGGGCTCTGCAGCACACACTGAGACTAATGTGCTGTGAACCACAGGTGCAGCAAGCCAGAAGTGGTAGGAGCATTTCAACGTAGTCAACCCTGTCAATCCATCCTGTCACTCATCATTTTGCTTTGGGATAGCAAAGATAGATTTCTTTCTTCAAAAAGAAAGAAATAAAGTAGAAGTCTCATATAAATTAAAATCATAAACTGAAAGCTTATGTGAACAAGATGGGAAAACTTCACAGAAATTTTTGAATAAAAATGGCAATACAATTATTTTTAACTAGCTTCCTTTTGACAAGAAAACTTTCCATTCATAGGCATTCAGAATAGTGGGAATACTTACCCACACATATGGGCATACATACCTACCTACCTGCACACTACATAGACTTAGTGGTAGTATACAATTAAGGATGCTTCCACCTCTGAATTTACATATTCAGGAGAAATTAAGTCATTTAAATCAAATTTCAGAAACACTCACAAGTAGGTTACATTGTCAAGAATCTGTATGCTTTGACTACAGTAAGAAGTCAATGCTGGTAAGCATTCATGGGAATAAAATTCCTTTGTGTATCCTCACATTCATTTTGATTGGCAAATAAGTTATTCATCCTTCACAGTGGCTCCCTTCCTGATTATAAGAGTATCTTTTATCCTTCCTTCTCCTTACATCTCTTTTCCCCACCCCAGTATATTGGATATGCTGGAATAGAATCAAATGTTAAAGTTGTATCGATACACAGTGTAATGCGTTTTAGGATTTTTGCATCTTTGCTGGAAAACAAAACATTTTGGATAGTTGGAGAATTATTTCTCTGATGAAATGTTGCAGATTTATCTGCTTGCTTGTTTATTAATTATTTGGATTCTACTTTGGGTGTCTTCATCCACAGTCTTTCTTAACCCTACTCTGTATATTTTACACCCTTGTTTTTCAAAAAAATGCCAAGATGTTATTTTCATTAGGAATAAGGAGAAGACATCCAGGATTCATCCATTTTACCTTTCTGCTTGCTTTATTTTTAGCTTCCCTTGTGCCTCATTTAGAAAGCAGCAGCTGTTTCACATTCTATATCACATGACATCCTTTCTAACAAGCCACTTTAGAGCATCCTTCCCTCAGTATTTTGAGGGATGCAGAAGAGACTTACCGGTACTTTGCTGCTTCTTTCTCATTGCACCATCATGAGCTGGTAATATGTCATCTATGTGGTGCTCCTCTGTATAGTCAGAAGAACAATTTAATTAATTTTTATTAACAGTCCCTTAATTGAATTTTTGAAAGACAGATACAATTACAAACACAGCACAGGAAGAGCACAGGAAGAATGTCTGGCACAGCTATACAAATATACAATTGCTTCAAATATTCCCCTGCTGTTGAACAAGACATGTAGTCTGTAAAGGATTATGTGTAAGAGGGAGAAAGATACTCAGAGCAATACTGAAGCTTATTCAAGTGGTCAAAGCCAGTAGAAAAGGGAAAAAAAAGTCAGACACATGAAGTCACGAGTGCCTCCAAAGTGCAGTGACTCCTCTTCCCTCTCCCAGACACTCAATCAAAGATAAAATAAAAATTATCCTAATGCCTGTGCTCTGGAAGAGAGAGAGAGAGAGAAGAATCCTTCAGGAGAAAGAGCCAACGTGGCATTACAACCCTCAAATCCCTAAGAGGTGGGCATAAAAAAGTGGGAACCACAAGAAAATAAGGTTTCCTAATATCTCCAGTTGTTCAGTTACACAAAATGCCCACATTATGGATATGCATAAGGATCAAGTCCCATAGCTGTTTTTCCACTGAGCTGAAGAGTTGTTGCTATTCCTGAGTTGCCACTTTTATTTCCTTTTGAATCTGTTTTAGGATAACTTCCTGGTAGGATACACTGATACAATACCATTAAAAAATACCTTGTAGTGAATGTGCCCTGTCTTCAAGAGCTCACATCCCTTGGCTTATTCAGCATGTTACCCTAATTTGAATGTAGAAAGGCCATCTGCAAAAGAAACCTGGTAGTTGAGCAAGCTGTGTCAGTCAGTGACCATGCTTCCTGAATGTGCTGCTGCAGAGTCTGTAGTAAGAACTTTCTTAGTTTCTTTCATCTTTTCCTGAAGGAAATGTCAGCAAACATTTCAAATTGTTTAAATGCCTTTTCCTAATGCTTTACATGCACTTTACAAAATGGGCACAATTGAGAGACTTGCTTTACTCCCTAGTAAGAAGGACTATGATGGGAGAACTGGTGAATATAGACACAGACACCCACCACACAGATGCACGTCATGCTGGAATGAGGTACCATCAAAATTTAAACAGAATGGCTGCAAGCAGTCATATTCCAGGATAGAAGTGCTTTTTTTCTAGGTAAACTGAATCTGCTCTGGAATGTTAGCTGAGCCTACGTTTACTTTTGCAACTGGAAAACATTTAAAATCACATTTTTCTAAAGGGAAAGCAACTTTTTTCTTTCCTTGGGTTGCTTAGGCCAAATGGACCATTTCATTAAAGGTATGTTCTAAACTCTGTTTCCCAGACACAAAAGCCATGATAATCCAAAAATGTGTCTTCCTGTAGGCCTTTCAATATTATTTCCAGTACAGTTTAAAAAAAAATAGTAGTATATGAGATGATTCCCAGATAACAGCAGTGTAATGTCTAGTGGTCTCATTTTCCAGGGATATACTCATAAAAGTTCATTTTTAGGGGTCTAAAGTAATCTTCATTTTATGGGGCTATTAAAGACTTTTGTTTTGATGTTGTCTGCTGTTCTCTGTGGGATTGATTCAGAATCAAATACGTACTGTAGAGGAAAATTCAGCATGACAGTTTGCTGCTGGCATTTTTCATGGAGAATTGCAGTGTGCTCCCAGATGGAAAAGAAACTTACAAGGGAGTTCTGGTTTTTTATAGGTCTGTATTATAGCTAACCATTCATCTACTTATCACTGCAGGTACATGGAACACTGCCTGGTTTTGGAGTCTTTCCACTTTATAAAGTACAAGTTATGTTAATATTTTTTGACACTTGAGTAAGAAAAATTCTTACATTTTATCAAATTCAAGACAACTGACTGCCCTTTGATTATTTCCAGACCCACATAGTATCAGTCACAAAGGTAATACAGTATGAGATTTAGGGTTCTGACAGACATGTGTCTACAAATGAAAATCATATTGCTGGAGCTGTATCAGCCTCTGCCTCTCTGAAGGATGGCCGTGCCCTGAGTGAACATCTGATTTACTTGTGAATCAGCTCCACAGCGGTTACAGTTTGCTATATTTAGTGTTTTGTATATCACTCCAAAAAAAAGAGGTGGTTGTCCAGAAACTGGTTGAGAAGTGACCAAGGTATTTGGGCAGCAAGAGCTAGGGAAGGGATGGCAAGAGTGTCTGTCTCAGCAGTTGCTCTACACCCCGCTGTTCTTGCTGGTAGTCAGTCCTAAAACTGGCGCAGTCCTTTGGTGAACCAGGGAGTGGTCAAACGGGCTGCAGACGTGCCCTCTTGGCAGCAATTTGGGTGTAGGTGCCTGTGCTCTGGAAGCTGTCAATCTGTGCTGCCTTGGGGAGGAGCCTGGGCTCTCAGCCCTGCCTGCCTCAGCCCTCTCTGACGGAACAGCAGTGTGATGGGCTGCCTTTTGTTTCCTTGTTAAGGGGTCTTCACTAGCAAAGAGACCATAAGCCTTAAACATCAGGATGAGTTAGGCAAGGGTCAAAATCTTACGAGAGGAAATGAGTAACAAGGACGTCACAGACCATCTCCTATGTTATTTGGAGTTGTGCCCTGGGTATGTCATCGTTTTCCCTTCTCTCTCACTGAATCCTCTTTTTTTATATATATTTTTAATACTAGCCTTAATGACAGTGAAATGGATGAGTGCATTACCTGTTAAATGCCAGCTTCCCCTTGTATAGCATCTATCTGTAAATGCACTTAGAACAAACATTTGCTCCCAGAAATTACTTCCTGAGCTGTGCTGGTTCTTTCAGTGTCTGCCAGGCTTTTCGTCACCTTCCCCAGTAATCCCAGCAGGTCCACAAAAAAGTAAAGATCCTTATTCATGTGACATTGCAGCCACTTCAGCTGGCTTGTTGAAACTCAAAAGTTACAACTGGAGGAGCAACGGAACCCTATTCACAAGAAAGAGAAAATATTTCAGTTGTGAAGATTATCATGTATGTTAGGCATACATAACCCAGGTTACTTCTACATTATAACCTGGATCCCACGAAAATTAAATTAATGTAAAGTACCTTTTTCAGCTGAAATTTAAATTGGTGGGTAACTAGACAGTAATCTTGGAAGGCAGAACGCTACAGAGACTGTGATACAGCTGCACATTAATATGTGGCCATTCCCTTCTGAAAACAAAACACTGAACTGGGTTTTAAATAGCTGCTTGCACACAGTATGACATATAATATTTTGCATAGGTTTGCTGACATAAAATGTGTGTTTAGAGCTAATGGATGTTATCAGAGCTCTGCTGTTATACTTGAATCAATTTGGCAAAAGATTCATATTCTTTAGCAACTTGACCACTTTCTTTCTCTCCATTTAATTAAAATGTCTTGGATCATTCTTCACAGAAGCAGTTTTAAGACTCTTGACATGTTAACATGTTTCTAATATTTGAACTACTGAGAAAGCCAAGAATTTTTATGTTGTCATGTTCGTATAGAATTTGTATCTGTAAATCTGAAGTCTTGTGAATTTCATAGACTTGTATTTATACCTGTATTATGTCCCTGTGGTGTTATGCATAATTTAAAGGTTATCTGAAGCCCCTCCGTACTTCCTGGAAACTAGTTTTTCTTTAAAAATACTTTTCAGTCTGTGAAGAGATGCTGCCAGGCATTTATATTAATACTTCTATAAAAGAAGGAAATACTTTCTCACATGTGATTAAAATGTGGAAGTCATTAACACAGGAAAGCCACTGAGTCCAGGAATTTAACAAGACTTCTGAAAGGTTATAGCCATCAACAATATACAGGGTTGTAATTAATACAAGTGAGTAATTTGGAAAAAATGCTAAGCATAGCATTGAGGGATTCAGTTGGTCTTCAGCTATCAGCTCCCAGTTGGACAGAGACTGCTTTGTCAACCTCCATAGTTTTAGGTTTTCTCCGTACAGCATCTGGCACCAGCCAGTGCGCGAGACAAAACCCTGGGACACACACATTTGCTGTGACATGGGACAAACACGCTCCCTGCCTGCCTTCTGGCTGATTTAAAGTGTGTAACTTCTGTAGTCATTGATCACACTGCGCCAGCCCTCCATGCCTGCACAACGCCCT
>NW_008239110.1:20286805-20341284 GCF_000691975.1 Corvus brachyrhynchos
GGGAGCAGGGCACGAGGAGCTCTTATTACTAGACTGAATGAAAGGAAGATAAAAGATGATGCTTCACGAACAAATAAAGCAAAGTAGATACAGATATTTCCCACCTTCTTCTAGGTTTGACAACTCTTTCTCATTCCTGTATTTGAGCCATGGCCAGGGACGTGCTCTGCACTGTCCTGCAGGGTCATGCACAGTTGCAGCAAAGCAGCAGGAAAACAAAGGCGAGAGAACATGCAGTGGTGCACAGGGAGCAGAGTAAAGCCTTTTCTGTATGCACCAGAGAGAACCGTCATGCTGCTGGCACTGCACATGTCAGATTTCCTTTGTGTCTGAGACCCTGAATGAGCTGTGCTGACTGTAGAGCTCTGCTCCAGACTGTAGGAAAGAACATCAATGCCATTTTATTTGGCACCTGTAGTAAAGATGTGATGCAGGGAGTAGACATGGAAAATAAGCACTCTGCAGGTAATCTGTCCAGAATGGGATCAAGGCATGCTTGTGACAGCACGAATAAGCTTCCTCTGAGTTTGTGAAGCTCTTTGTCTCTTTAATTTTCTCAGGGGCGGGGGGGAAAGAAAAAACCTAAATTTCTTGATAACTTTCCCAGAAATAAAATCAATTTAAAAATAGCTTCACAGTCAGTATTTATTCTCACAGTCTGAGAAATGCAATGTGGAAGCTAAGATAAAGCAGCCTTTTCCTACAAATAAACAAATAATTTTCAAATGATAATGACTACATGAATTCCAGTTGCTGGAGGGGATGCTGATGATGAGATTGCAGCAGGATCCATGGCTGCATTCAAGGGAGAGCACTCTTGCTCACCAGCAGCCTCTGTTCAAGAAAAGTGCCCAGGCAGGTGGGTATCAACACACTGCTGGGGCACTGCAGCTCTTCAGGTGAGTTTTGTGTGCCATCTTGGGGGCATCTTTATTCATGGGGTCACCAGGAGGAAAGGAAGAAGGCTGGACATCAGTGGATGTGTTACGGGTTGTGTTTGTTATGCCTGGGCTGAGCAGTGGAGTTGTAAATGATTTCTTTGACAAAAATGAAAGTTCATTACAGACTGGCTTTGTTTTGATTAGGAAGAGCTGGGGGCCTATACCATAAGAGTAAATAAAGCTTATGGATTTGCCTGCTAGTTTGTTCACCTTGGAATTAGAGAGATTATATTCGAACTGGTTTTTAATTTCTGTGTTACCTTTTTTATTTTTTTTAGTCTTTTTAGGATTTACTCTGTATGTGCACAAAAAACTTTCCATGATGGTGGCCCTTCTACAAATTTTTTAGTGCTTGAAAGGAAGTTCCCATAGACCGTGTCTGTACTAGATGTTTGTCAGGATAAAAAAGCGTTGTGCTAACTTGTGTTGGGATGCAGAAGTTCATTACCTTCCCTTTTTTTTTTGTCCTTTCATATGCTTCATTTGGGAAAAAAACTACCCACAAAACATCTGTTTGGGGGTTGGTTTGTTCTTCAGACTGAAAAAATGTGTTTCCAAATAGAGTTGATTTTAATTAGATGGTTTAACAACACTTCTGTTGCTTTGTGAGTATATTGTTATCCCTTGTTTTATTATAAAAACTGTGGTTAGGGAAGTGACTTACTGCAAGTTCATAGAGAACAAATTGTGAGAAATGGGGAAAGTTGTATAAAAATGCTGATACAACATTCATTATGTAATAGAAGATGTTTCATGCAGTGTTTTTTTTGAATTTCAGTTATATGAGACTAAGACAAGAATCAGTTACCAATTTCAAGTTCCATTAACCTGGCAGCACCTCAGCTCCTTTTGGCAAATCATTTAACCTTCTCTGCTTCCTATCTAACAATTTAAATGGGAGATCTTATTTTATTTATTTCCCAGGTGTACTTGAAGTATTTAATTCATGTGTGTAAGTACTTTGATAATAATTTTATTTATAAGAAAAATACATAAATCTTTATTATATTATGGAAGGATATACGTTTGTAGGATAAAGACTGTGCTCTCTATCAGTTAACAAACTTTTGTTTGATTTCCTTTGACAACTAAATCTGTCTTGACAGCTTGTTAACGCGTGGTTCTCTATCAGTGAACAGAAACTAGGGTTTTAATATCTTCTTAGAGAAACTTTGAAAATCAGTACTGCCATAAGAGACTTAAGTCCCACATTCATGGCTAGAATTTTTTCTGTTCTCCTTACAGCTATTAGTGCTGTTAAGATGGCTTACAAAGGAGCTGGCTCTTCTGAATGCTTGAGTTTATCACAAGTCAGTAGCTTTCAGCCTTTTCCAAAGCATTTCTATGTTCCTCCATTTTCCAGGAGAAGTGTGAGCTCCAGCACAGGTTATTCAAGGCCTGCTTTTATTTGCAGCTTTGTGAAGACTTCTTAAAATAGTGGTTCGATAGACTAGAGGAGGGAAATTGCTGATCTAAGTAATACCCTTCTTTTTTTCTATTTTGTTCCTTGTCAGTGGGGACCACAGTACATTCTGGTGTGATTCTAGAGGACACACTGTATTGAACAGTGTGTATTGCCAGAGTTCCATGACGGAATTGTGACTCAGAATATCTGATTTACACAGACAATTTAATAATTTGGTGTCCTTGTATCCATCAAAGCTGGATCCATTCTGAACTTCCTGGGTTAGGACCAAACAGAAAGGAAAAGTTTTTGAATTCCTCAGCGCAGCTAAGATGGCATTGACCACGCATATCAAAGCAGTAATTTGTCTGGAAAGCAATGGGGTGAAACTCTGTAGGGTTAGAAAGCACCTACATCCAAAATTACAATATAAGGTGCTTCTTTGATTTGTCTATTTCTTGTTTGCCTCAGTCTGTCACAAAATAATGTATATTAAGTGATAAAAAGAGAAAATAATTTGTTTCTCCAAACGAGTGACTTGATAAAGTAGATATAGAAACTTGAACTAACGAGGTTAGAGATGCTCACAAGTCAAGGTTTGTACATGATGACAGTACAGTGATAGTGACTGATGCTGTTGGTGCCCACCACAGTTGATCATTCTTTGGGGACAAGCTTCCCAGGCTCTTCTTTCTGACACTTCCCATGATATCTACAGACCAGAAAGCTGAACTGCACCTGTGAAGTGTACATCCTAGCTTTTATTGTTTCCCAGTCCTGAAAACTAGCTTGTATCTGCTTAGATGGGATTAGCAAAGTATAGTCACCTCCTCTTCCACTTCTTTCCACTTCTGTTGTTTTGAGGTGGTTTCCAAAAATCTGATACCCTTTGGTATTATTTGGTATTATAAAGGTCATCACTGGCACTTAGTTTAAATCAAGTAATGAGACCAAGCCAGTTTGGCAATTTAACAGTTAAAAAGAAATAATTTTTAAGGAGTCCTTTGCTATAATACCTTTATGTTCTTTAGAAGCACTTCTTCCCATATTTATACACACACACATCATCTTTGCCTGATACGACATTTCCTAGGAAACTTTACTTACTCAGTATCAGTGGATCCAGTTAATTGTAACCAAGACGGCTGGTATGGCAGCAGTTTTATGTGCTTTTACTCACCACAGTTATACAATCTTTTTGGATTTTTCCACATTGTAATTTGCCATGAAATGATTGGATGATGCTCCTGATGTTCTTCTAGCATGGTGTGCTGAGAAGGGTAAAGTTTTTTGCATGTTGAGCACACACATTTGCTTCACATAGTCTACTGCTGCCACCATCTCCAGTTCCTGGGCTGTAATTGAGGTTTTCTCAAAGCTATGAAGCTTTTAACCAAAATGTCATTGTGAAGATCAGCAGCACAAAGTGGGACTTGCTCCCAGGGTTTGCAGAACAGCACTTCCAAAGAAACACTTGCTACAAAATAAACAGGTTTCAGAGGAAATGAACAGTGCCCTGTCCCTGAGCAAATACAAGGCAGCTGAGATGGGTCACCCAAGACCTCTCCCCTCCAAATACCACAAAACTTGCTCTGTTTTCAGCAGAAACTGAGCTGCTGGCACAGTTTGGACACCTCCTCTTTACCAGGAGACCCGAACACTGAACAAAGCAGGAGAATTATGTACCCATGAACATCAGATGCTTTAAATATTCCTGTTGCTGAAACAGCCCTTGAGAAAAATGCCTTTATCCTCTGGATTTATTCCTTCAGAGGCATGTTTCCAGCACTGTCTGATATACTGGACACTTTTCAAGAATGGGAACAGCCCTGGGAGCATCTGACATCAGGACTGAGCTGCAGGGAAGGATTTCTTCTGCATGAGGAGGTGATTTTGTACAAGAGGCAGTGAGCAAGAGTCCTCTGCCAGGGGTTCTGTTTAAAGCCCAGGGGGAAAAGGAAAATCAGGATGTAGGCCTTGGTCAAGGGAGCAATTACTTCTGCAAATGGATTTGAGTGGGCTGGGATGAAGGAAATGTTTTGGAACAAGTCACCTGGAATTTGTAGTTCTCATTTTTTTCTCTCCCCCTTCATTTCCCTCATGAATGGTTGTTTTTTTGAGGGTTTGTTTGGTTAAGTTGGGTTTCGTAGCTTTCATTTTTGTAGCATTTTGTTTATCAATAACCCTGTGTAGGGCAGAATACTCTGTGAAACATGGTGTGTTGTGGATTGTATAGAATATAGTGCACTCAACTAACACCATCTAACGTGCTACCTCAGAGAGGTGTATTTTTCAATTAAAATTTAATATATTGTTTCCACTATGCTGTTATCACGGGGACCATTTTCTTCTGCTTCAAGTGTGGTTTTATAAATTCTAAGATGAAAATGCGTTGAGAGAACTCTGCCAAGAGGAACTGCAGTCGTATATGTGAGTCATAAATATTTTACTTAATTGGGGAAATCGCTCATTCTTGTACAGATTACATCTATTCCTAAATATTTTATTTAATAGCTAGGAAAATCTCTTTTTTGGGTCTTTGGTGCTTCAGCACATCACTAATAGCAGCATTTGAGTTCCAGTGGTATTACACTGACTGATTCACCAAGAAAACCCTTTCTTCCTTTGGGATATGCACCCACAGATCTCTCCAAAAGCTGTACTGGACAGATGTGGACTATTATGTGGGTTTTGATTTTTCCCTAGGGTGCCCAGGAGATCACTTTTGGGTTCAGATCATTTCCACTCAAGATGACTAATTCGTTGGGTCCTGGTAATCCTTCAGAGCATGTAGCAGGGCACAAGTTGCTTCTGCCTAACTTGAGCACCTGGCAGCAAGGCCAACTAGGATTGTATAATCAATATTCAGTACTTTTGTAACTTCATCCAGATGCTGAGAGCAGAGGAGCAATGTCCATGCATTTTGTTGTTGTAAATCCTTTCACAAAAATTGAACAATTGCCAAGAATGTGTAAAACATCAAAGTAAGAGGCAATTATAATACAATAATTGATGCCAGATGGACTTCTACACCTGATATCAGTCAATATGCCAGTGAAAAAGTGCCGTTTATTGCAAGGAATACTACAGCATATGTCGGGATAGCATCAGCATCTTTTCAAACATTATTTTAACCATTTTGAAAGTTGCTAATGTGTTGAGTTTCTTGCTGTGGTTGTTCTTAGACATTGCAACAAGAGCCTTTTTTGTTAAAGATTTCCTGAGAAGGAAATATGATCTTCACTCTCCCTAACTCCTGTGGTCATCATCAGGTTTGGCAGAATTTCATTAAAACTTACAAGTAAGCCATTATTGAAACACTGACTAAAAATCATTGGTTAGCTGCTTTTAGAAACCCCTGTTATCTTCAGGCAACGAAAAACAATGAGATAATATTTTCTTAAACATTATGTAGCTATTAAAGTAAATTTTTAAAATACATTGCCATTTCCAAAGCTGAATTTATTAGTTTGTAAAGGTTGATATTTTTTGGAGGAAGCACAAGCTTGCCTCCACTGTGTATCTCCTTTTCCTAATATGAGATTTGGAGGTTTGTTTGCTTTTAAGAGGTGGTGAAAGGTCACTTGAGCATCAGTTCAGGCTTCGGTATGGTATTGTTCCCCTCTGTAATACATGGCGGGTGGATGAGATGAAAACTATATTGTGCATGTTTTGTTTTGGCCATTTTGTTCTGATGTTTTTCTTGTAATTATGGGGGGGTAAAATGCTGTTTTCTTAACTATTCTCTTTTGTTATTTTCATGTAATTTTATTTTTTTCCATCATTCAAAACCTGAGCTGCCTTTGAAGTGATAGAGCTCTGCAGATTGGAGGAATTTTCCAGTTCTGTGGAACAAACTTCAAGCTGATCCTGGAGATACTTAGTATACGCTGCCTAATTTTTCTGCACCCTTTTCAGTGCACACCGAGTGCCTCTGTGTCCTGTAGGACACTCCATTTTGAAGATGAAATAAGTGACTGCTCACTGGAAGTGTTTGTACAGTCACATGCTTCAGAGTGCTGTAGTCCTACCCACTGCCTTCATTGCATGGATAGTCTCATGAAATATTTCCAAGTATAGGTTTAAAATGGAGAGTGCAGAGACCATGAGGGATCCAGTAAAAAGATCTGCACACGCTTCTCCAGCCATGCAGTGCAGTGAGGTGACTGTTAATCTCTCTCTCCTGCTCCATGGATGCAATTCCCCAGGTGCCAGCTTCCAGTCTGTGGCCAGCACCACACGTGTAAGTGGGAATAATTGGCACTCAAGATAAAGCGCACCTAAAGGCAGGCAGGACTGGAGACCTGCAAGGATTTCTTCAGAAAATTCTTCCATTCACCTTTACATGCCCTGAGACTGACAGATGCACTGGAGGGGAGCAAATTTCTGGTGGTGGATCTGTCTTCCAGAGCTCTAACTCACACTAGGAAACATTATTGAAACCCTGAAGTGTAGCTCCTTCATGCCGTGCCTCAGGATTCCAACAAGTTCTGGCACGATGACCATAATGCATACAGGTTTACAGCACTATTTATAAATCTCTTGAGTTTCCTCTTGTATTGTTTCTTGCTGAGGGAGTGTGGGATGTGCAATTCATCCCATCAGATTTTATTGAGGAGTTATCCGCAGTCATGTGCATGCTGGATTCTCTTGAGAAACAACATCTGCTTTCTGCAGTATTTCAAGTTTGAAATGGTTGTGAGTTGTCATAGCTTGTTTAATTAACAAAAAAGATACAATTAAATAATGCAAGTTACTTGCATTTCTTGTCAAACACAGTATTAACTCCATAAGACACAGAATAGGGAGGTTTCCTCAATAAGCTATTTGCTGATTTTTCAGTATTTTCTAATCAGTTGTTTGCCATACTTTATGTAAGTACAGATTCCTCTGGTTTTCTTTCTCTCTTCAACAGAAACCATGTTATGCCTGTAAAACAGACACTTCTTGTCTTATAGGTGAAAAAGACACTAAACATGAGTTGGATGTGGTCCTCAGGACCATCTGCTTTGCAAATCGTGCCATTGTGCTGACCCTGTCAAGTCAATCTCATGTTCTATTAGGATCTTTTCATACAGATAAATTTAAAAAAATGTAGATACATATATGGATGGATACACACTTGAAGGCAAGATGTGTCAACCACTGATAGGTATTTGTATGATAAAAAAAGGAAGCTAAGCAGCATAGTTCCTCTTGGGACCATAACAAACCTGGCTAGCAGAGTCTTGGTGCTTGACTGTGTCCAACTGTTATGTAGCTCTTATGGCGAACTAAAATTACAAGTCAACACATAACTGTAATTTAAATGAAACTCAGTCACTCTTCCAGTAACAGTGGATATGTTTGTGGAGAGGGTGTGGAGCAGCACTTTCATATGACTTCCTTGAAAATAACTGGCATTCTCCATTTGTAAGGAAGCTCATTATGGTTTTTTTGTTCAGTCATGTAAGTAAACTTCTGGAGGATCATAAATGCCTAATATAACAGTAGCCTTCAGGCATTCTTAACTAAAACTGTACTTTATCTCTCACCAGCTGTGCATTTCCAGGAGCATAAATGATCCTTAGGATAAGCTGACTGTAAGACTTGCTGCTCTTGCCTCCTAAACACAGAGAGCCGTAGTAACAAATAGCATTGTATTTATCACATCATCTTTCTGCAGTTGATTTGCTCTCATGGATGTAGGGACAGTTGCACAGTTTGTAGATAAAATGGTCTGTTCCCACAAAACTAGTTCCTATTAATTCCTAAATTACTTGTATAACTTCTTTTTTCTTTTTTCCCTGCATAAAGCATTCATATGAGTTGCATTAAGCCTTGGGGTACCAAGCTTATGCTTTATATTTTCCTTCTCCCAGGAAAAGTCTGATAGTAGCAGTTTTGTTCGAGTTAAGTACTGATTATTTCAGCTATCTAAATCCAGTTTGTGATTTTCAGTGGATAATGTGCTGTCATTCTCTGCTTCCTACGCTGTTCTTTCTCACAGCCACGCTGTGCAATGTTGCACAGCTACCCATCTATAACCCAAATGTTGTTACATTAGCGTGGAGAGTTGTGCTGATCTCTGGGCAATATATAGAGGATGGATATTTTATGAGATGCCCAGCAAGCTGCTGTATGGCTATAAATTTCTGTGGGTTTTTCTCGTGCTGTACATACCTGCCAATTACCAAAGTGATTTACATTTTAAGCATATTTTCTCTTTCGTTGTTCACTCTCCTTTTTTCAAGTTTTAGAACTGGAGTAGTTTTTAGTGAGTAGTTACCTCAGAAAGCCTTGGAGAGGTGGAGATAGTCTGCTCTGCACTGTGCAGGTACGGTATGTGCTACAGCCACAGGGTGGTTGGCTTTCCCCCTCCATGCACAAAAATCTGGGCTCTGGTGGCTGAGGTCAGGGAGAGGAATGCCTCTGGATCATGCCTGCTGGAGTAAAGACCAGCCTGTGAACTCACTCATTAATGCCTTCATTCAGCATCATGGAAAATGGTGAGAGGGGAAGAGGATCATCCTGAGCCTGCGGCCATGTGGAAAGCCAGTCAGGTGAAGCCTTGCTGCAGCCTTGCAGCAGACTGAGCCCTCTTTTCTTTCCTGCCTTTGTGATTGAAGGAGAGAAGTCGAGGGCTAGAGAGGGTATAATCAGTAGTAATCTCCTCAGCCAGCCAGCCATCTCCTCCTATTGACCTTGAAGTAATGAAAAAGGGATAGATTCTTCTTCATGTTACCTCTGTGTGTCCAGATAATGAGACCAGAGAGTAATGATCATAAATCTACATAGCTTTGCCTGTTTGAAAGTCTGGGCCATAGGAAAAATGACAGTACATAGTTTATTTTCAGTCTGCAATTCACCTAAGTATTTGTCCCAAAGTGTTTCTTCTGGAGGCTTTTTTTTTTGCCTTGTACTTCATTTTATGCAGCAGTGGTTTTAATTCAAATGAGCCTATTCCCTTTTGTTGAATTCATTTTTCAATATGAGAATAGTTGTATTTCCCAAACCAGCAATAAACTGGTTCAATATTTGCATTTTTTTAAATGTAATAGTTTTTCATTAGTTAATATCGTAGAGTTATACTGGTGTAGAACTGTGCCTGTGAAAGAAAAAAACAAGTCCAAAGTACAAAATACATATGTAGGACTTGTATTTAATATTTCTTTAAAAAAAAAAAAAAAAAGTAAAAAATAACTTGGAATTTGGGAGTTTACTTTCAGATGTTGAACTGCCATACACAAAGTAACCAGAAAGTTGTCTTTGGCAATTTGTTCATTCCCCTCCCAGTGAGATGTAATTCCTTAAGGCAGTTCCTTGTCAAACATTAACTTAGAAACTGGAAGGAATCTGAGACAGAAAATAATTAAGTAACCCTAATGATGTAGTAGTCCAACTACTGTGGCCAATGGGTAAAGGATAGTAGCAAGGTGTTTTAGCACTTAGTTACATACAAGGCAGTGCCTGCCAATAAATGATGTAACGCAGTCAGAGGCAGGGTTCGGTCAATGCAAACTGACAGTTTTGTCTTTCAATCCTACTACGTACGATAACAAAACATCAGGAAGGACTATATTTAAAAACAGAGGAAATGTACTGAGCCACTAGAAGAGCTTGTTGCATTGTTTTTCCTCTGAGCTAGATCTCAAGGGAGATGAGGGCTGCACCAGTACCGAGCCCCCCAGGCACCTTTCCCCCTTCTCAGTGTGGGATTAACCTCTGAAATGGCAGCAGCATTCTTTCTCTGGAGTAAACAGGACTGTGCTGGAGGGGTCTTACATTTTGCTTGTATTCCCATGATTGAGTCATTACATGAGTGTTCGGAGCAAAGCTGAAGCGTAAGGGAGATCCTGACCCTCGCAATGAATATGCAGCTTATCAGGTTGACAGAATCAAACACAGTCCGACCCAGAGCGAGGGGAGTCTGTAAGTCTGGCACTCTGGAGCAGCTAGGATGGTGGTCATAAGTTTTTCCTCTTTCCAGGACAATTACCCTGTTGGAGCTTGCCTTTGGCCAGAGAAAACACTGTAGCTGAGCTGTGCTTCTTGGGGAATTAGGGTGGATAGAGGGAGGAAGTTGACTGGCTCTGAGCTCTCTGCTGGAGAGCTGGAGGTGATGGCTGGCCACAGTGCACTCTGGCTGCTCCCCTGGTGCAGCCTGGGGCCTGGTGGTGATCTGGTCATCTGATAAGCAGATTTAGTTCCTACCTAACCCAGATTTAGTTCCTACCTAACCTACCAACCCTGACCACAAAAACATGCATTGACATCAGTTCAGTGTGTTGAATAAGGTTGGTTGCAGTAAGATGAGTGCCAGAGCCAGCTCCAAGGGGGAATCATCCTAGGGGTTCCCCGGGTGAAACTGTCCCTTTTCAGCATGAAGACATACCCAAATCTGACCTTTTATGTATGTTATTGTGTTTGGAGTGTTTCTTGTACTCAAGCCAGTGTAATTTTTTTTTTCTACACAGCCATGTTTGAAGGTTACCTCCTGTGGTCAGGTTAAGTACCAGTTTTAATGAACTCTGCTGACTTGCCCCAGTGAAAAGTTTGTTCCTCAAAATCTAGCAAATAAGTTTTAATGCTTAAAGACTCTCAGCCAACAAACAGTCAAGCTAAGTTGAATTCCAGGTTTGTTTTCAGAGATGGTAAGGTCTTTCATCAATTTAAGTATTAATATAGGGCCTATTATAGCAGGGCCATTCTCCACTTTCTCCACTTACAAGGGTAAGATATCAGAAGAGTTTAAGGAGTCATTAAGCCCAAATGCTATTTTTAGAGTTCCTTGAATTAGTGGAAATACAGTGAGATATTCAGGGTGTGAATCCAAAGTGACCCAAGTTGATCCAAACTGGCCCTGTTTTAAAACTGCCCCACAGGCACAGCCTTTACCCTGTGCCAGTGGTGGCTCTGGGAATGGGGAAGCCCTTCCTGGATTAAGGGGCTGAAACAGGAGAAAATGAAGCAGATCAAAAACCAACATTATTTTGCCATACCTGCTCTCCAGACATCTCCTTTGCAAGGGAGAAGCAAGGAGTCCTGAGGCAGGGAGTTAGGAAATTGGCAAACCTCTGTTTTAAAGGGGTTTAAGCTATTTTGGACCAGCACCTCAAGATTTCCATGTCAGTCATGTGCCTTTAATTGCTGCTAAAAATGCCAGTTTGAAATAATAGTGTAAGTAGCCTGAGCAGACCTGTAGGTAACTGTGTAATTTAACTCCATGAAACTATTGAGATGTTTAAAAGTATGCAGATGCTAGTGTCTTATGCTAGATCAGGATCTTAATTATGCACAGTTTGAGATAATTGGGTTGCTTTAGCTTTGTATCTCAACCTGTTAATTCTAACTACTAAATTAGGATTCAACTGTAATTCCTGTATGTTTAGTAGAACTATTGCAATTTGCTCCTGACATTAGGTAAGCGTTGTGATTAATTCTGCCTCTGTATTCTGGTTTTCTGTGGGAGAGGTCTGAGTGCAGTACATTCATATCACCAGGTAAATTCAGACAATTACATCTTTGCCCTTTGCTGTGTGATTTTTTTTTTTTTTCAGGAGATAAAAATGGATAAATGTTCTGGATAAATATTTTGAGGAACAAGCAAGTCTCAAAGGGTGTTCATTTTGTTACAGAATTTATTCTTAGGTTGCTGTGCTAGCCTGTATTTTGTGGCTTTTGTTTTCTCTTTCTTGTCTTAGAAGCTCATACTTAAAAATTCATCAAAGAAGTACCAAGTTTGACTTTTTTAACAGAAAATGTGGTAAAGATCACATCTGTAGTGGAGCCTGTGTTGAACAATCCAGCCTTTCTCTTAATCTAAGGTTTACATGCAAGGCTAGACTGATTATCTGCTTACAGGTGCAGGAGTATAACTGAATGTGTTTGTTTCTACAGATGAGCACCATGCCAGGACTGCCCACAAGGCCGTGCTTCTATGACATTGACCTTGACCCCATCACAGAGCAAGTGAAAGGATTGTTTTGAGAGTGATGTCCAAATTCAGGTCGGTCAACAGCCTTTATTTTCCTGTTCCAGCTCAAGGGAGGATGTTTGTCCCTAGTATGTGTATAAGAAAGGTTGTCAGGAGTTTATCTAGGCTCTAGTTTCAGTAAGGATTTCACACACTTTGGGGGTATATTTCATAATGTGCACTTTATCACATGGGTTTCTCATTTGCTGAATGGTGACTGGCACTTTGCTGGTGTCCACTAACGGTGCCTTTTGGATTTCCTGGCACTGTCAGTTTGGCATCAGGAGGAGCCAGCTCTGCAACTGTACCACTCTTGGCTGTGGAAAAAAGCCAGTCTGAAGAAACCATGCCAGCTTACTCACCTCAAAAGAAGTACTCTTTGATACTACAGTCACGTGGCAGTGTGTGTGTCATCACGTAGATATCAGGGAAGATACTTCTCAGTTTGTTCATGAGCTCTGCTTTGTTTTTTCATGTTTTGTTTTCATAACTGCTGTCGTCTGTCTCAAATGGTAATAAGCATTTCAGGAATACAAAGCTGTCCTCTTAGCCTTTTTTTTTCATGCTGGATTCTCTCCCTTTTCCTCGAAGGTTGCAGTTCCCCCACCACCCCCTCCCCTTCTCTAAGTACTTAATCTTCTTGGTGTCCTGCTTTAATTTTGTGCAGCACATGTTCCTCACTTAAAAATACAAGATGTTATGAAAATATTTCATGCTACTCCATTTTAACCTTTTAACATAATAAGTGGAGTAAGAGAGAATGTAACCCTGACTGAAACAAACCATGTGTGCCTGTGATGGGATTCTCTTCTTTCATCACTTAGCTCTCTGCCCCAATAGATTGGTCTGGAGAGCAAAAAGGTTTTTCTTTTTTAAGACAGAACAACACTATTACTGTGAGCCAACAGGACTGTGATGGGACCCCAGATCAGCCACAGCTTTGAGGTAGATGTGCCCAGGTGCTTCAGCCCTGCTTTAGCAATCCTTGCCTACCGTGGATTGAGAGAAAGGGCTTTCATTTTCTGTTTCTGTGTTTTGATGGATTGTTTGGAGGAGGGGAGAGGTCTGCACAACCCAACCAGACCAAGTGAACTGTTCACTTGCCCACATGTGAATGCCACAAGATTCACATCTAGTGAGAGCAGATTCTGCCAGTTTGTGTGTGCCAGTCAAGACAAGTAAAAAGCACTTAGCTTGAAAGTTAACCTGCATGCACAGGTAATTACTGCTCTGTATGCAAACCATGCCTGAATATTCTGTGGCTGGGTAGTGTTACACATACCACTCCTTGGCATATATCCCATTTTTGTTACTGATACACATGGTATGTCTGACAGCTTCATGCATACATATTGATTCATCATGTGTCAGCCATGTAATTGCTTCTGAATCATTTGAAATTACTGTAGAATCCTAATGTAAAATCTATATGCAGATTCACATAGCCTGCTTAATTGGGTGTTTATTGCCTAGTCTTACACAAATCCATCCAAACCAGGGACTGATGAGATTGGAAGAACAACAGTAATTAAGCAGACAAAATACTCCATTCCAGCTGTGAAGGCCTTTCATTGGAAGCTGTGCATGAAATGAAAATGTTAAACTTGGCTTTTAGTCAGTGATGGTGTTTTGTCAGATGTAAAAAGAAATGCTAATGAAGTCATGGAAGCATAAGAGTCAGGTAGGAAATAACACACATATCCAATGATTCATTAAGTTTAAGCCTTTAAAGAAAAAACCAGCTTGATCATATATATTTTTCATCAATATAGGCACATACCTGTGTTCCTACCTTTAACAATCTAAATAAATGCCTTGAGACTGTGGTAATACCCAGTGAGCACCACACAAGGTAGTCAAGTGTTCATTAGCTCTAAAGTTCATCTGGTTCATGTGCTAGATTTGTACATTGCTAATTTTGGAAAAAGAGAGAAATAATATTCCCATGTAGTCTTTACTCCCAACTTTCTGTAGAGAAGTTTTGTAGCATCCTTTGTTTTCACACGTTCACTGAAGTGAACCCACACTGTAGGTGATACTACACTTTGAGATCTTTGTGGGTTTGTTTCTGTGATGGCAGATTGAGGGATTTTTTTATTTAATTTGAATTCTTCAGCATTTTAGTGTATGATGTAATATTACTAATAATATGGTGTTGTGCCAGCTCATTAGTACTGATTCAGATCTTTAAGACATTTTAATTGAAAAATATTTAGAGATTTGTGGAAGAGCTGCAGATGTTTCATTATAAACATGCCTGCAGAGCTGAGAACAGTTGTTTTATTGTGCAGTTAATATCCTCCTCTGCAATGCATATCTTCATCAGACCTGCAAAAGACATACAGGCAGAAGTTCCTGCTTCTCGGGATCCTCTGTGAGGTTCTGGCTGAGCTGAAACACTGGGTATCATTAGCCACTCTGATTTTTCTCTACCACTTCACACCAGTCATTTGAATATGCTCTAAAAGTCATAGAATCAAAAACCTTATCATAAAAGTCAACTCTGTTTTTCTCTGTTGACAAATAGCCAACATATGGACACACAGTATTGCAGTCTCTCTGTAGGAGCCACACGATCTATCAAAAAAATGAAACATTAGTACACAGAAATTAACCCAAAGGAATTTGGCTAGTCCTTCATCACTGGCCACTGTCCTATTTAAATTATACTGCCCAACTCATACACTGAGAAAGTGGAAATTGTTTCCTTAGGAGCTGTCTGTAGAAAGCACCAGTCAGAATAAGACTTACATGGAGACAAGTCTGCCAAAAGGAAGAAATTTAAAGAAATAAAAAAAAAGAAGTAATATTTGCACAGTGAGGGGAAGTCACAAACTGGACCTGCACAAGTAAAGTCTGTTAAGGACCCTTGTGAGTTCTAAGGATCCCTCTAATTTAATCAGTGGCAGTAGGTGCCTGCTCTTACTGTGCCAGTTTGGTTCTCTGAGTATCTGGGTTGATGGTAATGGGGGGAAATTGTCCTGCTCAGTTGGTTGTGATTTCATAGGACTGCCACTATCCACGGTGTCTGATGTATTCTCTCATTCTTGTCCTCTTCAAAACTGGCAGAGCATTGGAATGATTTTAATACACAGCATGAACACTTTGCTGCCCCCAGAGCTCTGCCTTTGAGCATCTTCATGGCCATAAAGAAGTCCATGAGGGCAGGACACCAAAACTGATGTTCTAAAATTACAAACTATTTGTTAGATGTTTTCATCTTAATTTATTCAGATATGAATAAAAAGTGTTTTAAGACCTTTCCTTTGCATCCACAAAACTGATCCTATGAACAAAAAAATTACTTCTTTTAGTCTCATTCCAGTCTCATTCCACAGTATTGACTTTCAGTCAGCAGCAATTACTACAGTAATGTGCAGTCTGAAGCCTGTATCATGCTGGAATACGAGTACAGATTTTTGTTTCTCACCTAGTAGGGCTACACAGATAATAAACAGGAGGTGCATATGGCATAACTATACATTTTTGTTAATTATGGTTAAGGCAAAAATATCCCATTTCACTGAAGCACTCATTTTAGGTTGTGATGCCTTTTTTGTTTCTTTAAAGAAAGCAAAGATATCTTGTTTCAATGTATAAATTTCTTATCTTTGTCATTTCAGAAGCCTGAAAATTAAGAACTGCAACTTTCCTGTTTCCTGCAAGTAAGAGACAAAAAATGAATCTGAAATATTCCTGTAATGTGTCTCTGGAGGAATGTCAAGATAGACCAAAGAGCAAAAGTTTACTCTTTCTTCAAACTAGTTTTTATGATGAAATATAGCTGTAAGGTTAAAAAAACCAAAAAACCCCAACCCAGCAAGCTAAAGTTTTACTCGCTGTCATGCAGGAAGCTCTCTACTGGGGCTTACGCTTGTTTGTGGATAAAATGACATTGAAAAAGAGCAGTTTTTCAACTCAGAGTTTTTGTCTTTTCTCAGAGGAGTGTACAGAAGTATTTCCTTTATCTTGGCTATCTAAAAACTTGCATAAACATGATTATGCAGTGTGACCAAACCTATTTCTCTCTGAAAAGTACACTTTTGCTCCTGGCATTCAAGAGCTGAAACTACACACAGATTAACTGCACATTTTTGAGTTATCATCAAGTGTTGCTCTGGATGCATTTGGGCAACAGCCAAGCTTCAAGCAAGGAAGATATTAAACAGAGAAAGAACAGAGCATGTATTTTGTAAAAGGTTTTTAATGTATAATTTGTTTCCTTGTTGGGCAAAGATCTTTTGAAACACTTAAGCCATAGCTGTCTTGTATCCATAGGTCTGTCTTTATCCGAAGCATGTGTTACAGGCTGTCCGGTTGATTATGTGCTTGTTGTGGCGAAGCTGGTTGTTCAGACAGGGCACTGCTCCTTCTGAAGCACTGTTTTGCTCCCGTTCATGGCTAATGAAGCCTCCTGCTGTGCTGGCTCCCGACCTAGAGTTTTTCCCTGACAGTACACAACGGCCCAGTAACAACAGAGGAATGTCCATCAAGCAGGGATGCAACAGGGCACAGCTTGTTTCTGCTTCATTTTACAGGTTTTAACGACCATACTTGTAAACGTGGAGGGCATTTCCATTTGAAGAGGGTATTCAAACAAATTGAATTGCAAACCATGTGCTTTAATTTGTCTCAGTAACTTTATTTTCCTGGTTTTTCCTAAACCTGTAGCAAAACAAGCCTTAGGCACAGGATACTGCCTTTAACTTTCCAAGCTGCTACTCCTCAGGAAACTCTCGCTGACTGACTGTTGGTTCCTTCAATAACAAAAAATGCGACAGAACAATAGGGTGAATCGAGACAATAGGCCATTGTTTTTTTAGGTAAAAAGCGGTGAAATAATGATGAGAGAGTTTATTTTCCTGATGACGTTTTCCATCCTGTCGCTTTGCTCTGCTTACGCACATCTGCATGTTATGGGCTTTTGCAGTGTAGCCTTGGTTCCCTTCTACAGAGCCACATTTGGAGACTTAATTATCTCAGGAACTCTGTAGTAATTGAGGGGTTTGTTTTGGTTTTTATAATCATGCTTCGTTATTTATAAACTCAAAACTATAATTATGGACAGTAGAGCAAACTGGGGACAATTAATTGTCTGTGCCTTCCTTGGAGGAGCATGGAAAGGTCTGCTGACTCCATTTCAGTGCTATTCATAGCATGGTCCTCCAGCACCGTGGGGATTGCTGTGAAGATAAATTTAAACGTAAAAACTAGAGCAATTTAATATTTTATCCTTACTAGATGATAGAGCTCATAACAGCCCAGACTGTGGGTGCTTTAATTACACTGGGGCATGACAAACATGGTAAGTAGAAAGTAAGACTCAAGCTCTCGGAGCTGCTGGGAAGAGAGATTTCTTATATTTTCTATTAAATTGTGCCACAAAATACAACTCAATGCTATTCATACACACAACAGTGTTGTAAATTAGCCTTGCACACACTGATCTATCTAGTTGAGAAATAGCCAAAGAGTTTTGGAAGAAAGTAAGTGTGGTTTCAAGACCTAGTTTTCCTAGTAGTTTCCTTACAAGAAAAATAATGACGTTTTTCCCTCCATTTTGTCCAGAGAAGTTCAGAAAATACATAATCGTGCCTTTCTAGGAGTCACTGTGGTTCCCCTGCAGGTGCACTGGAATTGTCCCTATGCAGTGTGGCATACTAAATGTGGCACTAGCTGATTGCCTGTGAAGCTTCTGTATGGATGTGGATGTTTGAGCAACAAGTTTTATAAGTCATCTCAAACTGCTGTTTGATAGCTTCTATAGTGTTGTCTCCATATTATCCCTTCAGGCCACACGCACTGGAACCATTTATCTGACCCATCAGTCTCTCCCTAAAACACCATTCCAGCTCATTTAGTTGAGAGTTGACAAACATCCTGTAATTTTTCTACTGTCATGTGCACAGGATTTGATATATTGTTTAGCTAGCTTTAGGAAAGCTGAAATGGCCCACTTGTGTTTTGTTGTAGCTTTTCCCGCACCCCGTCTAGTTAACTAGCTCCAAAATCTCTCAAGCTACTGCATTTTTGGTTCTTTGTCATGATCCAAAGGGATTGAGCTATTGGCCACCAGCTGAGCTGCAGAAACTGCCACAGTATCTTCCCTGGGGCCACCATGATTCTGAGGCCTTCATCCCAAAGAGTTTAACATGAAAACTTTTAAGTTCAGTCTTACTGGTAGGTGTACTTGTTACATGGATGCGACTGCGGCTGTGGGACTCCCGCCTTTGGATCTTCTCTGAGCAATGTCGTCACATGGCAGAACCACAGCTTTATAAGGCAGCTTGCCAAGCTTCTCCCTGCGTCTGCTGAAGTGTGTTTAGCACCATGCAGTTGTTTATTATCAGAAGATCTGCTTTTTGTAGTGACTGAATACTTTGTTATTGCTACTGCTGAACTAATTCTGTAATGACATTGAAATACTTCAGAATACATGCAACAGTTTCTTCATTTGTAGTTTAAAAGTCAAGTTTCCAGAATTTCAGTTGCCATGAGCATGAAAATAAAGTCTGTGTGCTAGCATTTAGTTTGCACAAGTGGTGCCTGTCTGAATTCATTAATAAAATACATCCATTATTTAATATTGTTCTCTCTCTCTCTCTGATCTTGTCTACTTAAATGGTGACTTTTTTTTTTTTTTAATTCCTCATAAGCCACTTAGTCTTGTCATGCCCATATCTCCAGCTAAACACAGCTGTGCCAAGGAAGGAGAGGAGCTCAGCCATGTTGTGGTGAAGTGCCAAATGTGAGCAGAGCATGGGACTCTTACCTGCCGTCCCAGAACCCAGGAAAGTGTTTGTGTGTGGCTGTTGCCACAAAGAGCCATGCACTGGAGTATTGTCCATAGGTCTTCTCTGTCAGTACAGTCCTTTTGAAGTTGGTTTGTGCTTGGGGAAGGACACACTAGGCTAACATCCTGTCTTGGTCCCAAAATATACTGCTGTTGCCTTTGGTCCTTGACGTGAAAGGCTGGACCAGATGCAAGGGTCAGTTGGACACTTTCCATTCTCAGTTGTCAGCTGGATTTGTGTGAAGTAGTGTCAGGTACAAGAATATTATCTGTGGGCTTCTCAAGATAGGATTCAAACACAAGCAATGCAAAAGCTCCAGGAATTAAAGGTGTTAAATCATGAGGCCATAACACAGCAGAAAGCATCCTTCCTGCAGGGGCAGGAATTAATAAAATGGGGAAGGTGGGGGAAGAAATCAAGCATTGCAGCCATGTACTGTACTGTGCTCCTGTTTTCTAAATAGCTAAATGAAGTCTCAGCCATGTGGTTTGCATTAGTACTGGGTTTTTAACATGCTTCTCATGGCTAGATTTCCAAACAGCTTCTTAGCTTCTCTGAAATGTTTCAGCCAGGACCTTACCCATATGGAACAGGTCTCAAGCACTAGGTTTGTTCTTAGTGACCCCTGGGTCCACCCTGCTGACAGCCACCCAATCAGCCAGCGGTGAGTGTGGGAGGCATATGCAAACTCTCCCCTCCACTGAATTGCTAGGGTAGTGAGGGAGGGTGAGTAGTTTTACCCCTTTGAACATACAGGTTTTCATAGAATTTTCTTCAGAGAAAATATTTCAGAGAAAAATTTTAAGGCCAAGGTATGGCCCCCTGCTTGAGAGGGTTAGGATGGAAACACTGAAAGTCCCTTCAGGCATTTGTCCTGAGAACAGGACTGCTGTGCTATACATGTTACCATTCACTGCGGATTTAAGGCCAGAGTGTTTACGTAAAGTAAACTAAATTCAAATATTTTCACAAGTGTGGTCATAATAATAGCTCCCTACTCCATGTGGTTGAGTGTAATGTATTACATAGACACAAGCACAAGTAAGAATCTATTTGTGCATGCAGCTTTTATGTAAAATCTTCAGTATTTGCTTCCCCAGTAAACTTTTTAACTTAAGCCCTTTGAGTAATGTTTGTGAGGAGCTAAATGTATCAGCACAGGCTCAACCAGGCAAGAGCCTGACAAACCGTTTTAAAATCAACCCTGCACAGGGTGATCTCCAGGTCCCTTCCAAGGTAAACTGTTCTGTGCTCCTATGAGCTGAGAGGTTAGCAGAAAAAGTAGCACTGAGGAAGCCCAGAGCTGGAATACACCCCCCCACACACACACCACAGGCACCTTAAGAGCTTCACTTTGCAGAGTACTAATAAAAAAGAGGATGTATCAAATACAAGTCATGCCCACTTCTATGCAATACACTAAATCAAGGTTTAAGTTATGACATGTTAAAAGCTAAATTGTTTCCCACTGGGCGATTTCCATCATGCTATTTCAACTCAATTACCATCAACATCTGGTCAAAGTTAGATTCCTAATGCCAAAGAAGAGTTTCAGCTTTTCAGGATACAGCCTGTTAGTTGCCCATATAACACAGCCCCTGCATGTTCTTATCATACACAGAGTTTATGTTTATTCTCCAGAAAAATACAATTATGGCTGTATTTGTACAAAACATGTATTATGTACATGCTGAACTATAAGAACTATATAAGAACTCCAGGGTATTTCCTTCCAGTTTCTTTTTTGAGGAAAAGCTCAAGGGGAAACCTGAGAGGGGAGAATGTCTGACTTGGGGCAGCAGCCCATCCCCTACACAGCCTTCAGTCAGACAGAATCTCTGCAAGGAGACAACGTCCCTGTATTTGCTGGTTCTGTGCTTGTGTGCTGCACCTATTCCCACATGGCTCCAGCTCATCTGGATCACTTTGGTGTCTCCATTGCAGGCAGAAAAAGTTATATTTGCCAACCTGTTGCTTTTTTTCAAGTGTTGGAGGTAAATGAACTCTCCCTGAGGGAGGTTTCTGGGGAGAGCAACAAAACCAACATCTAACACCAATCTGCTCTTTATTACATTAGCCTGAGGTGGCAGTTTAATGAAACAAGCCCTTCACATCAGTGCCATACAGGGGTTGATTTTTTCCCCTGTGTTTAGAATGTTCAACCACTATCATTCAGTGTCAGACATTAATACCTGGCAAAAGCTTGTTTGTCCAGGATGAAACCTGTATCTAATTCTGCGTCTTGAACTACTGAAAGTCTGGCAGACTTTAAATCTCAGTTTGTTGGTAATAACCAAGTATCCAAGTTATTTAATTCTCAATAGTATGTGGAAAATGAAAAATAATAAAAGAAGAAAAACTATGAAGATGGTAAATGAAGGAACAAAGCATAGGAATCAAGTTGGCTCTTTTGGGACAGATCTGTATGAAAGCAGTTGTAAATCAAGGTGAGTCTGACAAATAATTTCACTAAATCGCACATAAAAAATTCCTTTAAGTGGAACAATATATAACTTAGCACCAACAGTTTTGAAGAAGGCTATATATGAAACAAAAGTATGTTTAACTGCAAATTGCTGCTGAAAAGGGAACTTTTAATACTAATTTGGTATTAAAGAGATACACTAAATCAGCACAGTGTATTGAAGTGTTACTAAGAAATAGTAGATAAAGAGATGACCAGCAAGTGAAAAATGTCATCAGTTTAAAAAAAGAGAAGTCTAAAATAGCTTCTGAGATAATAATGCACTTGGAAAGTTAATGCTACTGGAGATGACCAAGAGCCAGTTCATAGCAAGATGTTGTAAACTGTTTCCCATCAATTCTTCCTCACAGTATGGATTACCAGATCCCCAGAGACAGGAAGAAGATCTTACATTGAGCTTGTGCCTGGCATCACCTATAGCAACTGCAGGGGATCAGCAGGGTGGCAGCAATTGCCACGGAGCCCAGAGAGGGGGGAGGCTCCAGGCTCACATTCCTGTATTTACTGAGTCCTCCTCGTACGTGCCTCCTCTGCAGCAGGTCACTGCAATAGATAACCTCACCTTTGCTAAATTTGGACATCTCTATCCCACAACTGCAGTTACTCAGCAACAAACAAACCACACACCAGCCTGGAAGCAGAAATGGAAGGGTTATACCCAGTATGATTTAAACACATCTGGGAGCTGTGCAGACAAGCTGCAATTATCAAACCAAGAGTTTCACAAGCTGTTTAAAAGACAGAGAGTCTGTTTTTCTGTCCCTTCAGAAAGGACTAGCAGCATCCTCATCCAACACCGGGCTTGGGGAAGGAGTACTTGTGTGCAAAAACGATTCCTTTAAACATGATTTAAACCACCGCTTTTCTGCTGGTATTCCAGTTTTGTCCCTTTAAGCTTTGACAAAAAAAAAAAAAAGCCCCAAAACCTCACTCTCTCCCAGTGAGAGGATCCCATCAAATATATTTGTGTATCTGCGAATGGATTCTTACCCCAAACATCTCTAATGCTCAGGTTTTTCCACTGTTTGAAGACAAGTGGTAGGAACAAACTGACAGGAGAATACACTGTTTAATCCTGTATAAGGGATGATGAAGTGAACCTACAGAGCCAAATCCAAACATTTATAGAGACAAGCCTGGATGCACAGGAGCAATTAGGCTTGCATACTTCGGAAAACATGTTTGGGGAGGACCTTCTTCATAACTCCTGTGAAGTGGCTGTGGCAGGGAGACATGCTGGAAGAGCCATACCTTACTTAGTGCAACTGAAATGGAAACAGTCCAAGTAACCATTTACTCATCTACATAAACTTGAATCTTAAATTTAGCAGCATTTCACCTTTTGACCTAGAATTTCACATTGCCTCAACCAGCTTTACTTGAGCCTGAACAGCTACAGAAATGTTTACAGCCATCTGCTGCAGCAGGATTGAAGAAAACCTCGCCTGGATCTTGAAACCAACGTCTGGGGACCATTCAGACACGATCAGCACTGGATCCAGTTTGACTCACTGCAGACATTTGCCATCATGCCATCAAGCCAAGGGCTGGCCAGAGCACTCCACAGCATCCCACCATACAAACAGAGCAAATCCTGCTCCCCGCAGCCCACTGCCAATTGAAGATGAAGGTGTTTACTATGTGGAAAGATGTACATGACAGATGTAAAAAAAAAAAAAAACAGAAAACAAAAAAACCTCTCCCAAGATTTATAAACTTAAATGCTGGACTCAAAAGTTCAAGCATATGCTTTAAATTCTATATAATTTATTTAAATGCCAGTGCCCAGGCCCGCAAATAGATTTTTTTTAAAAGAATACATCTTCAATAGAGGTGAGGACTCCAGTACAGAATCAGCGCATTTTAAGTCTATATTTTTTGTAATAAAAATATTTTAGAGTTTAAATATTCACCTAAACCATACACTCAGATCTGGTACAGATTCTGGCCCTATCCACGCCGTTTACACAGAACTGCTCAGGATGGAAAGGACCTCTGGAGCTCACCAGGTCTCACCAGCATACAACATGCTCAAAGTTGTATTTATTAGAAAACAAAATTTCTTCAAGTTCTGTTTTCATGTACAGATTTAGGGACTAGGTCATGTGCTGTAGGGTTTCCTACCAGCTGTAAATTAGAGAGCTTGCTCAGTCAGGCAATGTGCTGAAAAACCAAAGGCTTGCTGCAAAGGTAGAATGGCCAGAACCAGCCAGTACCCTGGACTGTGGAAGCATGGCATAGCTATTTCTCTAGGACCCCTCAAAGGGGCTACATTAAGACCACTAACCTGCTCATTCATTTGGATGAGTTGTCACAGTCCAAGTCACATTCTGCAGACTTTCAGAGCACTGGCCTAGTCTCTTATTTTAAAGCACTAGAGGGGAAAAATGAGAAGAAAAAAGCCTAAATACCCAAAGGAAACTACTCTCGCTCCACACCCCCAGACCTCAGGTGTTTTAAGTTTCTCTATAACAACGAGGGCTGGCAGGTGCAGCTGCTGCCTACTGCATACCATGTCCTCACCTGGGAGGTTTGGTCTCCCAGTGTTTGATGGACTTAGATGGTTGGACCAGCGGCCCAGTGCCCCAGTGGAGCAGGAAAGCTACAGCCCCTCCACAGCCCCCTCCTGTAAAAGCAGATAGCTGGGTTTAAACCACCAGCTCTGGGTGCCTCAGCCCACGCAGGCAGTCCTGCCCTGGAGCAGGTGGGATAGTGCCTGCAGCAACCACTCCATTGCCAAGGTGGGTGGTGGGGATAGCTGGTGTGGCTGAATCCTGCCTTCCAGCCAGCTCTGCCTGCTGTGCCAGCTGTCCGGGCACCACCTGGCACCATGGTGTTGTGAGTAACAGCACCATATGTACCCCTGAGGCAAATCATCACCCAGCCCAGCCTGAGCACAGCTGTCCTGTCTCTGGGGGGATACCTTGGCACTCCTGAGGAGGTGGATGGACCTGGGACTCTGGATGGTGTTCAGGAATGGGTGTCAGGCCTTAAAAGTCAGCATCCAACCACAAAATACCGTGACCTGGCATACAGGTGTTTGTGAAGGTGCTCCCACAGCAGGACTCACACACCAGCTGCCTGATCTGCAAGCACAGCGAGTGCTGCTATTTCAGTCCCACCTGCAGCCTGCTGGATAAGCCAGTAGTGCTGTCACCAGCCCATGGTAAGCTTTCCTCAGGGCTCTCAAGCTAAGGGAAAGGAGCAAGGAAGGGGGAAGAAAACTCGCAGTAGTGTGCTTTTCCTCTGAAATCGTTATCCTGCTGGAAACTCCCTTGGCATTCAGAAAATATCTGTGTTTAATCCCTGGTCTTGTTCAAGATGCAAAGTACCTTGCCTTGAGACTGATAATTTAATCTCCTTTGGATAATTGCTACCAACTAGACTAACAGCTGACAAAGGTCAAGTCATTGGTTATTCAAAGCAGGATTTCCCCCATTTTACAAAAAAACTTCTACTTGATCTTTGACTTGTCAGCTGCAGTGTGTGATTGCTTTCAGCACCGGTAATCACTGCCGGAGCTGTGTGCACGTGTGCATCTGTGCACACACACACATTTCACACACATAAATGCAAACTGGAAATGGCCTGCCCACTCAAACCTCTATGTGATACCATAGATCACTTCCAATTAATGTTCAGTAAAATTTATATCCTCTATGGCACTTTGTATACATTTGCATATATTAAATTATCCCAAGTCTTACTATGTCGTGAAGGGCGCTTCTCAGCCTTATTTTTCTTCTTTCTCAAAGAAATTGATTTTATGTGATTGTGATATTTTCTCATGCTTGTCCATCCCCTAATACTGAACCAGTCCCTAATCAATTTACTAAGCAGTAAATTGACAGACAAGTAAATGACTATATATTTCATGAAAGCAGGAAGACAGTGGGGAGATGAAGAAGTGAAATGGACACAGGAGAGAGACAAGATCTTTTCCATGGTGATATAGAAATTTCTGAGGAACAAACTTTCCAATTTCACTTCTTGCCAGGTTGTGCTTTCATTACATGTAATATTTTAACTAACTCATAGTTCTGGTTGCAATTCAGTTGTTATATTTTAGAATCAGGAGATAAATTGACTTAAGTTTGTAAATCTGTTGCAAGGTAATGTGATGTTCATAAAATCCTAAATTGCTACAGTCTCATATATGAGGGCCTTACTCAGCCCTGAAAATGGGTCCGTGAACAGGAGATAAAACAGGTGGTCCCTATTGCATCTTACCAATAAAAAATCCTCAAAACAGGGCAAACGGTCTTCACTAATTTTTTTAACTGTACAGACTGATAGCAAAAAATTGAGTTTAGAGGAGAAACTTAAGCTCAGGACCTCAATGCTGCTTTAATACTCAAATCACATCAACTTTATTTTAGGAAGGAAAGTTCTCCATCAAAGTTTCAGCAACATATGGCAAAAGTCTAAGTTTCCAGCTATTCATACTGGCAGGAGAAATTCAGGACTTCTATTTCAAGTCCTTGGAGAGACACTAAGAAACTCTCGTTTCCTGGAACAATAAGAAATATTAATCTTTGCATCATTTTTCAAATTACCATTTTCCCCACCTCTGTGGGGAGCCTGCCAAAGCCCAGCCACCAAGATATGACTCTCACCTTTCCAGACCTGTGGCCTTGTGCTGTCCCCAGGGCTCATCCCTCTCTCATGCCCCAGCAAGGGGACTTCTCTCTGTCCCTATGGTTTCTTCTTCCCCCAGGAGCATGTGGCCACTAGGACATGCTTTACTCCATGGGATGTGATCATCAGACCCAGACTTTCACTCCTGGTCACTCCCTTCTCTTTGTGGCCAGGATGAGACTTCCACAGTATTTCAGTGGTGCAAGCAGCTGTAGCAGGAAAGGCATAAAATCAAAGGGATAGCTCTCACGTTGAATGTGTTATAGAAGTAAAATACCAAATAAATCACCCCTTGTCCTCTCTGAGGAAATGAGATTAATAATTACATTCCTCCTCTTGGCACGTAAGATCCATCCATGTTTATCCACTCTGTGGTGCCTGGGAAAGCAAAGCTGATGCTATTGCTTGCTCGTCGCGGTCTCCAGCTTGGCGGTGCCGGATGGTGAGGTGCCGCGACCTTTCTAAAACTGCCTCCAAGGCAAAGCCGCTCGGCAGGACCACCACACACTCACACGCACATGGATAGCTCCTTAAAATGGGCTGACGGCAAAGATGCAGGAAGGGTCCTCGTATGGGGTTCCACGGGGGGAGTTTAATGTAGCCACGCTCCTGAACAGATCCAGGGACAAAGACAAATAACTTTGGAGGATCCACGTGTAAGTATGGGAGCGGGGTGACCATCAGGGACCAATGGTCTGAGGGCACAGGGGCGGTACACAGGCAGGACTAGGGTAAGGGAGCCAATGGGGAAACTCTGGGGGAATGGCGATGGGACAAGGACCAATGGGGGAACCTGGAGTGGAGAACATTCTAGGGCAGGGACATATTAGGTAACAAGGGGCGGGGAGGCCAACCAGGGAAGCAGAACTGGAGCACATTATCATAGCAGGACAGAGCATCCTGGGAGAAGCCTCTTTTGTCACCCTAATGTGGGGAGGTTCCTTGGTACTAGGGACTGTCCCACCAATGGATACCCTTTGTCCCTTGTACCACGGGCCCAACAGCCTCCACACTTGCTGGCCTCTGCAATGCCCCAGCCATGCCCTGTGCATTCCCCGTGCGCCTGGAGGAACTGGGAAGCTCCAGGGGCACATACCCCAGCATGACCCATGGATCCCTCTATTCTGGCAAGGGAGCACCTTGATCTAATGCAACAGGAAAGGGTTTCCGTTGTGTAAGAGAATAATTTATAAACAGCATTTCAGTCTGAGCTTTTTAGTCATGGGAATGTGCGTAATTAGCAATCTTTCACCCGTGATCAATACATGGACACTACTAGGGCATAATGCAATAGCTTCTTAGAGCTCTGGGTAAATGCTGCCTGGCAGTTCGAGAGCTGCAGTAGCGAGAAGCGCCTCAGCTGCCTCAGGTGAAAGGCTCAGAAGCTGTTTTTTAGAGAGGCCAGGTTGCTTCTGCACCTGTGGGTGTGCAAACGCTGGCAACTCTTCAGCGCGTGTTTGTGTCTTTCACTTAAACCACCCGAGATCTGCATTGCTGCTACTGCTACTACTGCTGCTACTACAAAAAAGTGTTGCTATATATGAGCCACATACAGAGAAAGGTAGGAAAAGGCAGATCCATCACACAACTTTAAGCTTGGAAAATCCTGTTTGTGGTTGGTTCAGGTGTGCTGTGTAGCTCTACGCTGACCTACAGCATTGCCTTTAGTTTACTGAGGACACAGAGGAGGGAAAATATTTTCATCTTAATTATGATCCTCATGTTTATTGCAGAACCATTTAGCGGCTGTGGAAGCCAGCTTGACAAACACTTATTGTTCACAGGATTGAGGGACTGAGGAGACAGAAGAGCAAAGAATTAGGCCCAGGGTATTTGGCAGCAGGTATTTCTGTGTGGTGGGAAGGTGAGAGGCACAGCAGGGGCAAGTTGGTGTCTTTGTGATACAAGTGTGTACCAAGCAATGCCAGGCAGAGGAATGGCTCATTTCATTTGCCTGTTGAAATTGCTAAGAGTAAGAGAAATTTGTAAATCACCTTTCAGTGGTTCTGTGTCTTTGTTGGAACACAGTTTAAGAGATGAGAGAAAATGAGGCACTTTTTAAAATATTTTAAATTGAAAAAGTACTTTTCAAAACCATACAATGTAGGATAAAACACAGGATTTCAAATACTGAAAGGCAAAGGTAAATTGGAGCTTTGGCTGACATTTTCAGACTGAAATAAAAATACAAAAGGGTAAATTACGTGTATCTTTTCCCTATTTGCCTAGTCTTGTAGGAAAACTGGCTTGAACACACCCTAGATGTTACCTGAAATCTTTTATTACTGCCCGGTAATTGCCTATAGCCTGATCCAAAGTCTATTGATCAGTTTGGAGCCCTTCCCTTGACACCCACCCAGCCCTGCTGGGATCAGGGGAAGAAAGGAAGGTGAGACTACAGACAAGGTGCTTAAAGATAAAATCAATGGCAAGGTTGCCAGGAATGAGGTATTTTGTTTGAACATAGAGCTTGTTGGCAGGGATAGACATATCACAACTCACAGTCTTTCATTCTTCTGCTTAGATTTTTACCCAAATCTCTTTTGAGTTCTTGATCAGTGCTTTGATAAAATGTATAGGCTTGATAAAAGACTTATGTCAATTTTATCCTATTGATCCAAGACTCTTAGATAAGATAAAAAATATATTGTTCTTGAAAGATGGGAATGATTCCTTTCCAAGAGATTCCTCAGTCACTGCTGGTAGGTAAGAGGTCTTCACTATCAACGGCATGTAAGAAGCACTGGCCCTTAGACAGGACGTGTCAAATGTTTGAGGGGGTTTTATTTCGAGAAAATGCATGACTCAAGCAAAAGCATCTGGCAGACAGGACAAAACATTTCAGAAATTTATTTTTCAAGATGAAAAATAGAAATAAATAGATCTTCAAATGTTCATTTCAGAACAGGGGAGGATTTATTTTCTCAGCTTTTTATATTTTCCACAGGGAAATTATAGGAAATGGTTGGATTTCTATCACTTTTTGAATACTCTTAAAAACATTTTCCTGCCTGACATTAATGGACAGATAATTGAACAAGATAAAAAGAAACTAAAATTCACGATGAAACCAAATTTTCTGTCAGGACTCAAACATTTAGATTTTAATCCTTACATCAAAATCAGAAAGGAGTAAAACCTCCATGATGTAGCAAAACCCAATTCTTTTCCTCAGAAAAGGCATGGCAAGAGTTCCCATCAACAGCAGTGGGCAGCAGGACACGGGGGTGAGGGCAGCTCTCTGGAGGAACACAGCTCAGGCCAGAGACTCCAGTGATGCTAAAATCCTGCTGCTTTGCCACCTCCAGACACCCAGTGAGACCTCAGCACAGGAAACCTGAACAAAGGCAAGGCAATTTTCACTGAGCTCAGCAGTCCTGGAAAGGGTCTTGGTGCAGACCTGTTCTGCACTCTTTACATCCTTAAAGCTTGTAAACAGAAAAGTGAAGATCCTCCCTGCCCTGCCATGCTTGGTGAGACCTTGTTCCCAGCCAAATCAATAGCAAGTCTCCTGCTGCTCTCAGCAGAGGCAGTTTTTCACCTGGAAATATTATTGAACTTTAATTTGAGAGCAAACCCCAGTAACTCTCGAAGAACTGCTGCTCACTGATCAGAAGTACTGAAATTTTTAAAAGAAAGCCCATCCCTTGGGATGTTTAATGAATGTGATCCACCTACTTCTCCCTTCAGCCCTCAAGGCCACAGAAGGGTTCTTTCTGCTTTGTTATGCCAATAGCTGCAATGCTTCTGCTTTCCATCACTAAAAACTCCACTCTTTGAATTTACAGGTTCCTGCTATTTATAGTCCTTAAAAGTCCTTGACCAACTGTTCATTTCGTAAGTAATGCCGTCATACGAAGCCTAATTTGCTGAATATGATGTTTCCTTTCCTTTGTCATATTGAATTACCAGCAATTATGGCTTTAGTCTAACGTAATATGAAACTAAGGCCACATAATTATTTACCCAGTGAGCTGCACCGACACTGTTTGAGCTGTATCTGCAGTACCAGATTTGAGGTTTAAGTCAGTTTGGGGCTTCCTAAAAACATAAGTAACAAAAAGGTACTATATGTGATGGAAAAGTGAATTTAAAGGTCACAATTTTAATATGCAACTAAAAAAAGGGAGTATGAAAAATGCAGCTAATGGGAGTATGAAAATGTAAGTCAATGGGAGTATAAGTAAGTAAGCCAAACTTGAGCTCATTGTGAGCAGTACCTCTAAATTCCAGCCTAATATTATAAAGATATTTCCTTAGGAGAGTCTCAAAAATACGAAATAAAATCCCTGAAATCTTTCTGAACAGGGGGTTCCAAACATCTGGTGTCACAACTGAAACACCACTTGGTTTTCCAATCACTGAATGGGGGAAAAAAAAGTTATTATTCTTGCTCACCGTAAATATCTCAACTGAAGAGTCACTCAGCATTATTCTCTCTCTGATATTTTCCCCCACCCATTTCTTTACTACCTCTAAAAACTGTTCAGAGCAATGTAAGGAAGGCGGCAGATCCACAGGACCTGTGGCTGCAGCATCCTCCAGAGCTGACCTCGGACCTGTGGTGGTACACAGCCTCCATTGGCAAGCTGCTGGTGGAGCCACTGCTTAAGTTGCTGCATCCCGAGGGTGAATTATTATGTCTATCTTGAAAATAGCTTGCACTTTGGCTTAATGTTCTCTGACAGAGTGACAGCCCATATTCCAGTTCTGGCAAGCTTCTAAAGGCCCAGAAGGTTGACTGAGGACATGAATTTTTAAATACCTATACAAACTTCTTCTGAAAGCAGAGGACTCTAAGCACATTCCAATTTTTTACTATGTCAAAAGTATCCCATGAGCAACCTCTCACATTGAATTCCCTTAAATTAAACTTATGCAAAGACTCACAAATAAATGACAGCAGTTAAACGTTATAGTTTTGAGCCTTTTTGCAAGTTTGGGTAAAGATTTATAATTTCTTGCCCATTCATTCTGCCCTACTCAGGTAACAGAGAGCACATTGCTGCAGAGAAAGAAAAAGGCAAATAAAAAGGAAGATGTCTCAGTTGTCCCTAGACAGAACGGAATTAATATCACAAATGCTTGTTCCCCTTTTGCACGGGTACTGATTTGATACTTGAGTGAACATTGTGAACTTGAGTTTTTCGGGGCTGAAGCAACTCACTTTCTCAGCAAGATGTGCCAAGAAGCCCAATTACAAAAGGACAAATGATTCATTTAACCGGAGTTTTCATCATGTTGCCACACTGCCTGACCTCCAAATGTGCCAAGATGCTACAGTATCATTTAAACTGGTAAAGAGTGCCTCTGTATTATCATCCACAAGATTCATGAGGGTCCCGTTATAGCCGTAATATTAAAAAACCCCAACCAATACATAAAATAACAGTCTAACTTGAGGAGCCATTATGGTCAATCAAATAAACACAGCATTTAAAGACAAAACAAAGTACATGCCCAAATGAAAAATTATTACAGTCCATGAGGAAAAATTTGGGTTCAAAAATCAAGATTAAAACCTTGCTGGTGCTGATAGCTGTGTGCATGCAAGAGTGGTGGGATGCAGAAGGGAGAATTATATCACCCATTCCATGTCTACCTCGCCACAGCCCTCCAAACTGAAGTCATTTTTGCTGTGTTAAATCTAACCTAAATCATGTTCTCCCCTCACTGCAGGATTGCTTCTGCTGGAAAGGGTGGCCCTGCCCACTCTGTCTCCCTCCCTTCTCCATACAGCATCTCCTGTTTTCTCTCTGCTTCACCTCTTGCTGCAGTGTGTCTGGTGCTCTTGTCGTCCATAAACCACTGCTTCTCAGAAGCAGTAAACTGTCAACCAGAAAAAAGAAGCAGTATTTACTGTTTTATTTTTTCCAAGGTTAGTTTTCCTTGGGAGGGTGAAATAAATCTCACTGAGACAGTGAACTCCAGCTCCATCCCTTACCATTTAACTGCTGCTCTTGGGTGACTGGCTTTGTTTCACAGCTGCTGCGTCACTAGATGAGATTTGTGCACTAGAACCATTTGTTGTGGCCTTCCTTTCGTTTCTTTTCCCATTTAAATTAAATATTAACTAATCCCAGGGGTGCTACTGGTTTTAAACAAAGCCTAAAGACTAAGAAAAGCCAGACTCAAAGCAAAGGTATTTTTTTACCTGATCAGCTACAGCATCTGGAAATAAAAAGATTCTCAGCTCAATAATTCGGCCTCTTCCTCAGCTGTATCAACTGGGAAAACAAACCTTGCTCCTGTCTAAGGAGCTATGCACTGAGTCACCTCATCTGTGCACTGTCCAGTGCAAAAGCTATCACTTGGTTTTACAGGCTGCAAAGTATCTAACAATTCCCACAGGGCGGGCTGGCAGGATCGGGATGCTTCTTATCTCACGAGAAACAAAGGAAGGAAGGACCTTTTTTCTGAAGACAGTTAATCAGTATTGATCACAGAGACTTTATGCAAAGATGTTCGGGCAGGGAGGGAGAACAAAGCGTAGGCAGCACTCTCACATCCTGCCTTAAAACAGACAGAAACGAGTAGAGTTTCCCCCTCCATTTCTCTCCAGGCCAACAGCAATTTGGTATCAGGCTGTTCCACTTTGCCCCATTAGGAGGAATGGCAGGAGAGCGTGTGTCAGCAGGCAGCAGCTCTGTCTCCTGCTCTGTTTGAGCTTTCGGCACCAGCCCCAGTGCGCTTTAATGCTCGACACGCCCGCAGGACCGAGCTCACCATTCAAGCAGAGGGGGTAAACCCCAAATGCTCTGATAGTATTTTATTTCCGCTGAAGCATTCACAATGCAGTTTTAAATCCTCCCAGCCGGGAGGACCCTGTCCTTAGGCAATCCTTTAACAACAATGGCAATCCTGAAGCAATCCTCTCAGACCATCTCACAGACAGTTTTGTTTACAGTGCATCTAAAACTAAAAAAAAAATCACATATTCCCTTTTTGCTGTGGCAACAAGCAAGAACAAACGGGTAAATGCTTTGCTTAAGGCTGTACAGCGAGTCCTCACTAGCTGAGAATCAATCACCTTCTCCCACTTAGCTTTATAACCAAATCTTCTGCCTCAACACAGCAAAGGTAGGCAACCATTGCACTTCAGTGAGAGCAAAGTTGCCACCATGTCATCTCTTTTCCTCCTCTTCAAGCCAGCAGCGCTTGCCTGCTCGCTGGATCATGTGATGAGCCTGCTCTACATCATGCCAGGACATGAAAAAGATGATTAGTTTAGTGCTCAGTTACCTAAGGTTGCTATGCTGGCCATACAGACTGAGAGCATCCCCATCTCCTGCTGCTAGTGGCACAGATCTCAGGAGCACAACCTCTGTAAAATACGCACAATAGCCTAATAAAACACAGGCGTAGCTGTAAGTAGACACAAAGGACCATATCTGCAAAATGGAGCAATCTTGATTTGTACCAATAAAAGCCACAGGACACTGCATTTACAGGGCAAGGTACACGTGTATTTCATAGCACCGAATGGGAAGGGATGCCTGCAGATGTATGTACCTGTCTGCATGTGACCTTACCAATATGCTGGAGTAATCACTTGTCTGTAAGGCACATGCATCTTTAGAGATGAGATTTAAAAATACCCTCTTTGTCTCTACCTATATCCTGCTTTTCTTCTCTGCTCTCACCATAATGCCGTACAAGAAGTCTTCATAAATCTTCACCTTTCTGCTGCCTTCTTTCCTCCCACTGTTCTTTTTATAATCAGACTCGCAGGTCTTTATTATTCTTTGTGGCATTTCTAACACCAGTTTCTGCAGAGTGACCTCAGACTTTGCTATTTTTAAATAAGTGTAGATGTGATTATCACTTAACCTGCTGATCCTGAGCCATATTTTGACTACCTTGTGCTATGCTACTGGGACAAACCACCCCCACACTTGGTGCCTACAGCTCCTACAGAGCCTCTCTGGTCTCAGACACCTTAAGTTTCAATAACACAATAAGAGAGGCCTTAGGTCTGCAGGAGTGGTAATGTCACTTTTGCAATGCCTTCTCACCATTCATCTCTGGCCAGAGATACAGACATGTTCTTTCATATATCCTTCAACGTTTATTTGTACTTGCTTTTAAATGTAAAAAGTCAAAATAAACGTGTTCTTTAATCTCATTATTGAAAAAGTTTTGGTTAGGGTAATGATCAATATTTCCATAGAAATGCAGCCAGCTACAGAATAGGAATCTATTTAGAATTTTCTCAGCTTGGCTCTGTATTTCATTTAGCAGGGCATTTTCAAACCTCAAATAGTTGTAAAAAACACAAGGAGGCTGATAAAGGTGCTGCAGACCCGTAGTACCCCAGGCAGTAAGTGGGAGTGGGTGTGTCAGTCACTGCTTCAGAGTATTCCCAAGGGGTGAAGGACTCAGTGTGATGGCTATCATCCCTTTAATCTGCATATTGCATACTCAGGATAAACGTTTCCAGGGAAGCTGTGGATGCAATGCTGCTTTGTCAATAGCTGAGTGAAGGAAGGTGTTAACCACCTCTCCCCTGCTCCTGGATTTCGATGGGGTCCCTGACCAGCAACATCTGTGCCCTGTGTTTGTGAAGCGGGTCAGAACACGGGTCCACCGTGGTTCAGTCATTACCTCCCTGCACCGTCGGGTCAGCTGGAGGTACAGACTTTATTGGCATCATATTTCTGTCACATTAGTCAGAGCACACGGTGTTTATGCTGGGTTTGGCTCTCTGTCAGCTCGTGGAGGCAATGCACCATCCAACAAAAAGCCTGCCCGCCACCCCTTGGAGAAAGCTTTTGAAGAAGGCTGAGATGGCAGCACTGACAGGCACCAGCTCAGGGCCCTGCACCATGACACTGACAGTGTTTGGCCCAGCAGCAGCTGTCCTAAAACCAGATGAGCCACCTGATGAAGCTGCGGCAGGAGGCCTCTGCTACACCACCTTTAGAGAGAAGCAGGAGGAGGGGTGCCTGGAGGTGGCCAGCCTTGGCAAACCTCCCACCAGGAAGGGCACTGGGGGATGCATCCTCACTATTTTAGAATTTAGTTCCCCCTCTATGTGCATGTGTGTACATGTGGATAAAGGCAGGAAAGGCACAGCAACAGCAGGGAAGAAGGCAGGTTGGTGTTCAGTTCTTACATGAATCCTTACCCAGCAGTGTTTGGAAGTGACTCCTCTGGACACAGAGTTTAAAGAAAGTTTTTACACAGCAATACTGCATCTGCAGTGGTGGGTGGCTGAGATACAGGCTGAGGGAAACAAGGAAATCCTCTGGTCTCTAGTACAGATACTGAGGAACGTGTACCATAAACCAAATCCAGATGGGCTGAATGATGAGTAAACGCTATCTTTACCTCTTATCTCTCCAGCTTTGTGTTTCACCATCATGCTAAGTGGCCCCTATCCTTGCAAGTAGCCTAATGATTACTTTCTCCAAAGGGTTTAGGTGTGATTCAGGAACAGAAAGGTGACTCCTCACATCAGATTGAGTTACTGGTCTGAGTCTCTCCCTCTCTCTCTCTCTCTCTCACACACACACAGAGTTCCCCGGCTGCCAGCACTGCTAGCACAGGGTGACCCCCTGGACTTGCGTAGGGATGGGTGCACCCCAGAGCCACTGCAGCCACTGACCAGAACCTGTGTGTGCCCACTGCCTCTGCAGATAAAAAGCTGCCACTGACAAGCATGATAATGGCTTGAAATTGAATTGTTTTCCTCTCAGAACTGTAGTTTTGTGGATTTTATTTTTTCTATATAAAAGTACGTGTCACTTTGAAATGCTATAAAAGTATAACGCTTTCATGTAGAAATGTTAGACATCTCCACTACATGCATTATAAAGCAGTTTCGTGTCAAAGCCAAGCGGGTTGTGCAGAGAACCATTAAGTGCCACCATTTCATGTGCAGATGGTTTAGTCAAGAGCAAGACATTGGAGCTGTCAGAAGGGATGAGCTGCTGGCATCCAGCAGAACCACAGCCACAGCTGTGGTGTGGTGGGGGGAGGAGAGGAGTCTTTGCCACCCATTTATCTCTGCTAATTTAGTCCCCATGATGAATGCAGAATGAGAAAAAAAAATAATCTTTGAATTAGGACAACACATTGGCTCCCAGAGCATAGCAGGTAGAAATGTTTCAGCATAGCTCATACCTGTGAAACATTTCAAAGTTGTGAACAAGATGCTAAACAGATTTAATAGCACTATTCCCTCAGGATGCAGTAACTTATCTGTTTACAGGTTTTACCACTCACATATGGCACTGCTGAGAGGCCAATCCCTTCTGTGACAGCACTGTTGCCCTGCCAAGGGCCCAACATGCCCCCAGGCAAAAGAGAGGCCCATACTCACACTTATCTGGATGGACCCTCCCTCTGCTAGCAGACCTTGAGTCTGCCCAGACAAGCCCACTAAGCCCCAGAGGGTGCTCCTGCCCGTGTCTGGATTCAGGGCTTTGTCACTGGAAGTCCCCAGTGGCCACAATAGCTGTGGATGTGGCCCTCCTGTCCCATGAGCAGAGGAATCTGTAATCTTCCCATCAGCAACAGCTCCATGGCAGCTAGGGCATCCACGTGTGGGTATCATGGAACTGCCAGAAATTCATGCCTCTATGGCATGAGGTCACGCAGCCACAACTCTGCTTGGGGGTATTGCACTCTGTGGTGGGAAAAGCCAAATACATACATGGTTAATTATCAGCAATATTTTCCAGCTACTTTATTTGAAAAATGTAACTTACCTATATCCTCTCTCTCACATGCACACACACATGTGCTTATACACTCCCATGTTCTTTCCAGAAGAGGGGAGAAAATAGGCCAGGCGACATGAATAATGAAAATGGTGGTACTCCCTAGGGCCATATTCTCATACAGCTGTGATCCTTGTGGCTCCATTATGAAAGTATCACCTTCTGAATTCAGACATTTTGAAACTCTTTGTAATTGAACTGCAGATTTATGTTTAAGTCAAATGCCACTGCTCTTTCAGTTGTGAAAATAGTGATGTATCATTAGGTTGGACTTTCATTCCCCAGTCAGGGGGATCTCTGTGTCCTCTACTGGGCAGATTGCTGATTCTGCAGCACTCTCCTGACACTCTCTCCTCTTGCTATGATGTGGCCCAGGAACCTGCTCTACTGACAAAAGGAGACCAGAGACCAGGAGGCAGACACACCACATGGCCCCTACTCTAGATGAACAAAAATTCAGCTGAAGAAATATTTTATAAAGCTTCTCCTTCTTTTTCTCATTTCCAGTGGGGAGTATTGGCTGGGGGGGCAGCAGGGTTGCTCTGAGGTCAAGATGGAGAGATCAAAGGCAAACACTCTGGTCTGCAGCGCCTGGGTCTTTGGGATGCTGCCAGGAACAGGGCAGGCCCTTGGGAAAGCTCCCGTGGGAGAACAAGGGTGTGCTCGCCTTTCCCCCTCCTCTTAGACGCTGTACCAAATGGGCTGTCCCTTTCCACCACTTGGTTGCAGTGAGAAGGGAGGAGGGGAAAGGGATGCCACACAGGAATTTCACGTTTTTCCCGTGGTAGAGAATTAACCTTGCTTATTTGCATAAAGAGTGAGATTTCATTTCTTTAATGTGGTAGGCAGTCCTTGCAGCTGCTGGGAGGGACACTGCTCCTCTGAGCTGGGCCCCCTTCGTCCTGGGCATTGCTGCAGTGAACACTGTGATGACTGCAAAAGCTTCGTGCAAAGAGCAGGAGCAGCAATGCATCACAGCGTAAGCTAACAAACATGTATGTCTCACTTTGGGAATGAACTGCATCCAGCCTGGAGAGACCAGACTCCTCCTCGCTAAGAGTTCATGCTGCCAGTGATGCTTTTAGGAGGGGAGTGATTATGGGTCTGATGTCTCAGCTGTGACACAGCTATGAGTGAGCTAAAATCACACGCTAAATCAATCTAAGTAGATCAATGTTAACTTGTGTGACCACATGAACAGGACTCCTCCATATACTGACATGTTTCCAATTGGAGTGCTTTTCCAGCACAGGAATGTTTTAAATCCTTGGCAGCTTCACCACCAAAGCTGCTTTAGCTTTGAACGTTTTCTTAAATCATACAGGACATTGTGGGTAGAACAATGTGCCCTTCCCCAAGATGAAGAAACTACCCCAATAAATATGATGATCTGGCAGCGTGGCTTGCCTGTGTGAAATGCTTCTGCTGACACAGGGATGTTGATGTGGGTTCACAGCTCCTCACACCCCTTGGCTGCCACAGCCATCATCCCCCATGTCTGCAGGGCGGATACGACTGAAAGTGAATGCTGGGGATGAGGCTGCTCCTTTATCAGTTCTAGGGGCAAAGCACGTGGTAAGAGGGCTGGGGGCAGTGGCACCTCCCTTCACCTTCTCTTGCGTCAGTAAATCCCGATCTGGCCACTGTATCTGCACTGTCAGAGCAGGTCAGTGCCAGGGATAGAGTTTGCAAGTGTAGAGCAGTGTTGGGTTAGCACAGCACCATCACGAGCACATCACAGTGGGCATGCTTACATCTGCAAGAAAGCCTGTTTGAAAACAGCAAACAAGCCATTTATCTTAGCAAAAGGGAAGTCAAACTCCAAGGCTCACTAACCAAATCAGTTATATTGTTAGGAAGCCCATGTGGAATCACATGAGAATGACTTATTTCAGTTCAGCTTAAACCAACATCTACCTGAACCTGTCCAAATCAAGTAGGTCCAGATCAAAGGAGGGATCACAACAATTTTGCACTGGCTTAATTAAGTAGTTTCAGGTCAAAGTGACAATTGAATCAGTGCAAGAGGTAAGGTAGGCATGAGAATATTATAACCATAAACATGTAAGTAACAGAAGTATATATTTTATCTTCTCAACATGGGTCATATAACAATTCCTAGAGCTGAAGAGAAGCATTTAACTGCAAATGGCATTTTAATTTAAAAAATCACATAGCTCTGAAGAGGAGCTTATATGATGAAAGACCTACTTATTTTTCTCCTGTAACATTTGTTAGTCTAATGAAATTGTACTTTGTCCCTTCAAACCACAGTTTGCATAAACTCTTAAAACTATCACAGCTATAACATAACAACCACTACACTGCATACAAGAGTATAACAATGTATGTACAATAATAGTGTAAGGGTTAATATTTATCTGGGCGAGCTAATAAAAGTAAACTGACCCATAGACAGATACTTATGATATGGGAAGACAGGGCTGAAGGATATCTGCAAAATCATCCAATAATCCTTCTCATACATCTCAAAGTGTTGCCTGAAACTAGCTGTAGAAACACTCATCGTCCCCTTCTGCCCCTATAGTTGTCCCTCTGTTCACCTTTTCAGAAGATACTTTTTTTTTTAGTTTATTTTTTGTGAGCCATAGGTGATTATATTCAAGTTTGTGCAAAAGGTAACTCTCTCAGACCAAGATGTAAGACATAACATTTCCAGCTTCACAAGATGGTCATGCTTTGCCTGGAATGCCAGATTGATCTCATGTAATTAATACTTCAGATATCTTCAAACATCATCTCTGATTTGGTTAAACTATTGACACATGTAATGCTTTTCTGCGTTTCTGGATTGCAGCAGTACATTCCTGAGTAGAGAAGGTGACAGATTAAAGACTCTTTTAAAAAACTTTACATTATTGGACTATTAAAAGTGAATTAATCTGACAGTTTAATTGCTATTTCATAATAGCCTGTGTTTACTTTTTGTATTTTGCCTAGATTCTGTAAACAGACATCAGGTTAATTTTTATTTGTAGCTGAACTTTTTGCAGTTCCTGACAATTCTGGCTCTCTTGCCCCAGTAGAGTATTTCAGTGTGAGCATTTGCAAGCATAACAAAGCTTGTTGAAACCTAAACAAATAGAATTAAATTAAACAAAACAAAACAAAACAAAAAAAGAAAGAAATAAACCTTTGGGGTTTTTTTAAAAATCATACTGACATTAAATTTTATGTGGCACTCCCTTACCATGTTTGTTTACACAAGACAGAAAAATTAGTAAGAAATTCTCCAGAAACGAATGGTCACTCAAGAAAAATTACACAGAACCATATTTATTCTGTGCATTTAGAGTTTAATTTTTCACTTTGGCTTCTGTAACAATTGGGTCAGAGCTTATGAAAGGTTATTTCTCTGAAAAACAGATGGCATTATAAAATCAGAGCTCTTAGAGGCACTAAACAAATCCTTGTGCTGAAGACTAACAGTATCTAGTGTAGTAACCCCACATTATCTCATGTCTTTACTGTCTCCAGAGATCCTACCCCACAACACTGGAAATACTAAAAAAAAATTATTAAGTTTATAATGATCAGGAAGAATAGATATCAAAAGCCCAAAAATTTAAGAGGATTAAGATTGCTTTTGCAGAGCCCCTCCTGAACAATGCCTTATATTCATATTACATATCTGTAGCAGAGCATTACCATTTGCTGGAATTCTTCTTGGCTGCATATTTTTATGTAATGAAATGCTCCAAAGTATTTCCTCCCTGGATAGATACCACAGAACATTACACTGGGACATCACACTGCAACTGAGGATGTCCCCTGAAAAACAGGGTACTCAGCTGTTTGGTTTGTCACCATTTTACTTGCATCTTGCATCAGGTTTCAATAACTAACAACTAAATTATTCATCTGCTTCATATGCTCAAGTCCAGAGCCACGGATACTCCTGCTGAGTCTAGACATGCTGGAAAAATGGTGCAAAATGAGAAAACATTTGCTGAATCCACCCTGCCTTCCATCTCATACAACCCAGTGGCTGAAAAACGAAGAGATATAAAAATAAACATTTTTTATATTAACCCACCCATTAGCATCTCTCACCTATGCAACTCCTCTAGTTATGCTGCAGTTGTTACTCAGAGGAGCAGGAACATGCCTTATAGTAGAGCATCTTGGAATATTTCCTTTCAAACAGAAAATTTTGTGGTATTAAAAAAAATCTTTATTGTTTTGAAAATCTCTGACTAAACCCATTTGTTTCTGGTCAGGGATAGACATGTCTCCCTTCCAGGATACCTGGAAAACTAGCAAGAGAGACATTGTAAAACATCGTTGGGACTTGGAACATGATGGCATTGAAAGCAAAACCAGCAAAGAGAAAATAAGTTTTACTTCACAATTTGAGGTGACCTTGTGTACTGCATTAGCAACACGATGTTCCCTCAGTTTGGATAAGAAAATTATGTGTGATTCACAAAGAAACATTTTGAGCATAGTTGTGCTCGTTAGTCTCCGTATTTATGGATCTGGCAGCTCTTCCACTGTAAACACCAATGCTGAGGATCAGATCTCTGCTGTGAAATGCTCCTCCAGAACAAAACATCATCAGAAAGCACCACAGGCAGGGCTTCAGGGCAGTACTTTTTTCTCACTTTCCTAAAACTGTCTAAGTTAGTTCTGCTTTTTGTAAGGTTATGGAAAGTTCAACAGAAAGAGAAAAAATAGCTAGTTAGGATACTCAAAAATACCTCAATGATTTTGAGTTGAAATTATCAAAGTTAATTTAAGGTATTTTTAGTAATGGGTTGCTTCATGACACAGACTAGCATCTTTTGTAAAAGGGATCTGAAGTGGTTTTATTGAGGCTGAGGCTCAGACTGATCCTTGTACCTGTGCATGGGAAACGAGTCCTTGAAGCACAAATGGAGGGTGCTCTTTGGAAGACTGGATGAAGAGTAACAACATCTCTGGAAAATTCCAATTAAGACCAGTTGCTCTTGGCTAAATAGTGAGAAATGTGCATTAGAGTCCCCTTCTATGACCATTTGCCCTGGCAGTAAACCCAGTGAAACTACTCCAGCCATCCTTCTGTGAACACCATTCCCCTCCCCTGCTCCAGTCCATGACCCCTATTTGCCACTGGCCAGAGGAATTGCAGGTTTTTTCCTTATGCAGGTGCTCTCAGGGACCCAGTTCACATCACAGTCATGACAAGAAGCTGAGGGGGAGCAATACATCATCTTTTGGGGGTCTGGCAGAAGAGATAAGGGGAAGGAGGACAGTGAAAGCTATGAGCAAGAGTTGTGGTGCTGCCTCGAAGCACAGCCAGGGAGCAGAAAACCTTTCTTCTCCCTTTCCCTAAGGCTCTCCGCAGAGTCTGGGGCAGATCCCTGGCCTCCCACAGAAGTGGATGGGCTGCTGTGCAGGTTCCAGGATCCACTGCAGAGTGTGGAGAGATTATTTTATGAAACTGAAAAGTTTCTGTCTCTGGAGGTCTTTGAGAACCGGACGGATGAGCAGCAGTCAAGAGTAGCTCAGTTACAGTTGATCCTCCCTTCGGCCAGAGAGGCAAAGTTGGTGATTTTATATGATTTTTTCCACTCCTATGATTCCATGGTGGAAGCAGGGCCGTGGCTCTCCAGGGCACCATAGTTAACTAACATCTCCTCAACCAACACTACATGCAGTTAACCATCGTATGCATTTCTGAGCTGGTGGTTTGCAATTGCTCTTTCGTGCAGTATTACCCTACATCTACAAAGCTATCAAATAACCAAACTTCTTCTTCATAGTCAAAAAAATCAGTTCTCACAAAAGCTAGGGGCACTGCTTCCCCCCCATAAAAATTCCCAGAACTAAAAAATCATGCTTCCAAGCCTTACAAGGACAATGCAAAAGAATTAACTCATTCATATAAGAATAATATACTAAAGTGCCACTTCTGTCATGGAGAATGGGAGCATGAGAGAAGGGAATCTTTTTGCCAGAACTACCCTAATTGCAGGGAATTTCTGCCTCTGCACCACCATCTGTCCCTGGAAAAAATATTCTTATTGCTGATGGATGGGAAGCCCGCAACATCCATATAAAGTCAATTAACTTCTGCAGCATTTCTGTCCCTCAGAGGGGAAAAGAACTCTCGCCTGTGCCTTTTGGGGAATCTGCAGAAATATAGCTCTGGTCAGCTTTACATTGCCTTTGGGACTGATGCACACACCCTGTTTGATTGAAAGGGATCAGATAATCATGGGGAAAACCCCTTGGGAGAGAGAAGTAATCTGAATATCTGTTTGATACTGCAGTGTGGATGTTCAGACAGAAAAAATATTACCAACCATCTAGCTTACACCCCTGTTTCACATTACTTTTGGGATATGGCAGGTAGTGCTTTGGGGCAATGATTAATGTACTTGAAATTAAAGTTATGTTCAAAGTAGTTTAATCAGACATAGCTGTCACTGAAATAGAGATTAAAATGAAAAAACATAAGAATTAACTCATTCATATAAGAATAATATACTAAAGTGCCACTTCTGTCATGGAGAATGGGAGCATGAGAGAAGGGAATCTTTTTGCCAGAACTACCCTAATTGCAGGGAATTTCTGCCTCTGCACCACCATCTGTCCCTGGAAAAAATATTCTTATTGCTGATGGATGGGAAGCCCGCAACATCCATATAAAGTCAATTAACTTCTGCAGCATTTCTGTCCCTCAGAGGGGAAAAGAACTCTCGCCTGTGCCTTTTGGGGAATCTGCAGAAATATAGCTCTGGTCAGCTTTACATTGCCTTTGGGACTGATGCACACACCCTGTTTGATTGAAAGGGATCAGATAATCATGGGGAAAACCCCTTGGGAGAGAGAAGTAATCTGAATATCTGTTTGATACTGCAGTGTGGATGTTCAGACAGAAAAAATATTACCAACCATCTAGCTTACACCCCTGTTTCACATTACTTTTGGGATATGGCAGGTAGTGCTTTGGGGCAATGATTAATGTACTTGAAATTAAAGTTATGTTCAAAGTAGTTTAATCAGACATAGCTGTCACTGAAATAGAGATTAAAATGAAAAAACATAGTGTTAGATGGAGGGTGGTTAAAACCTTAGAAAATATCACTTTTTCCACTGCCAGGTTTATTTCCTGACAGCACAAAAACACAGTGTGGGGTAGTTTCCAAATATATTTGTTGTTTCTGGAAATCAGATATAAAATACACAGTAAGGGAGACAAAAAATTAAAGCAACACTTTATTCCTCAAGAAATCTGTCAGCCAATATATAACAGAGCTTAGCAAAGCCATACCCTACAAAACAGAAAGCGATTTCAGAAACGTTCATCAAGAGATCAATCAAGAGATTGTAGTAATCTGGTACTGAACAGTATCAATGTCACACTGTGGACCTGAAGAGGCTTTAGTCTGATCCAAGTGGACAGTGCCTCTGCTCCCATCACTCCTGACCTCACAGTCACAAGCTGACAGAGGGGTTGGCTTTAACCTGTAATTTTCGTCACACTGGTTGATCCCTGTCTATAGCTCCATGGGTGGCACACAGCTACACTGAGGCTCACAGCCATCATTTAAATGCAGGGCTCAGCCCCTGTAGCAAGGTGTGGGGGCCCAGCTTGGCACTGAAAAGATGTACAAAAAAAACCCCACGCGAAGCACCACTTATCGTCTCTGAGTTTCTGGTGTGTCCAGCACTTCAGACCTGAAAAGAGTAATTATAACTTTTAATAATAACAACTTATTTCAATATAGGTTGGGTAACTTTAGTACTGAGGAGAGACTGCTAATGAATAAAGGAAGCACTAAACTCCCAGCCTGCAGCTAGAAGGACAGCTTGGACCTGTGCTGGTCCTGGTGGAGAGGGGACTTTTCCAGGTGACACAGACAGCTCTGTCCACACAGGGAATGGCCTTGAGGAGACCCACTGCCCCGCTGGTGGGCTTCCATGCCATATGTGCACCCGTTTGTGAAGAGCTCATGCTAAGAAACACCTGCCAGGCAGAGACCATGTCTCTAATGCAGCTAAGAGTCCTCTGGGAATGCTCCAGTCCCACACTCAGCTTTTCTGGGAAGGAATTCAGGTCAGGACTGATTGCTTTTGAGAGTAAACTTTGGTAAAGTCCACTGGAGTTTTGTTATGTAGTGTCCATGTTAACCGTGCATACTCTTAATGTAGCAGTTTGCAAGCTGTTGGATAAAGTGGCCAAAGGGATTTACTGAGCTACTGCATGATGGACTTAAATCTGAGGACAGGTCTGAAAACAAGGAGGAGAATTATACAGAAGGACTGCTTTTAGTTTTGCCAGAGGGTTCATATTTTGCTGGCAAGAGTTTATTTTTTTTTATGCTACCATCACAGGATGAGACCCAAACCCGTACTGACAGTTGCAGTGGTGATTTTACAATAACTAACACAATGAGAAACAAGCCACAGGGTAGCAACTGTGCTGGTACCAGGTGTGGCTTTCTTCAGAGGGCTGCTGCCATGCCTGGAACTTCTCTGCAGAAGTATTTCTCTGAGATGTCTCTGGTCCCCAAGTCATTGCCTCTGCAGCTTCATGGAAGTTACTTACAAACCACTTGAAGGACAAAGCCGCCTTCTGCCTCCCAGTCTTGACTTTTGCCGGCACCCACTCCCCATGAGGCCAGAGGAACACAGCTGATGCTTCTCTCCATGGCCTGACAGATGTGCCTGCTTTTGAGTCTACGTGTTTTGAGAGACTTTGACTCCTTTTAGGATAAACCAACCCTGCATGCTCCAAATTGTCTTGCTGGTTCCTAGAAGGGCATCTTGAAGTTGTTAATTGTGTTTTTTGAAGACCTATCACCTTTAAGGAGTATTTTCAGCTTGTTTAGTCTTGCAGCCAGAGCCAGGCCAGATAAAGAGGGAGTCATTTCCGTCAGCATTATCTCCATCCCTCCCCACCACCACACATGGGCAGGCGCAGAGAGAGGGGTCAGCCCACTGACCCAGCAAAGGGCTACGGGCACACTGTTGAGGCAATAACTCCTGATTTGTTCCAAAAAGTGTTTATTGATATTTTATCCGCTTAGGTTAAAACTCTTGTGACTATTTTGCATTCATTTTTCAAGGAAACACTAGATTTTTGAAAAAATTGCTTCCTTTCCCCTCATTCCTTTATCCTCTGGGTCTCACTGGTTTTCATTGCTTCCTCCCACCTGCCCTTTGCTTCATCTGTCTTTGGAGTCCATAACTATCATCGCTGTGTCTCTTTAGATTTCTGCCACTCCTAACTTCCTTGCTTCTCTTTCCTCCTTTCTTTCTCTTTATCTTCTCCTTCTTAACTTCCCCTTCCTTCCTTGTTTTGAGATGTTCAAAGATTGATTTCCAGCTGAGTGAGGCATCCCACACAGGGAAAGTAAACCAGGGAAATTTTTCTTCTGAATTATTCTGAGTGGCCCCTCTCACTGCTGTAAACTATCATTGAGGCAAAGAAAAAAAGGGGTGCAAGTTCAGTCTGTGGCATGTAAAATGACATATGGGAAGCCAAGTGGGCCAATGGAAAACTCTGGTTAAAACTGATTTTCACTGATTTGTGGTCACCTACTGACTACTACAGTCTCCTTCCTTTTCTGGTAGTGAAAACTTCTCCAGATGTTTTCCTCAGCAAACCCTCTTACTTTGCCAGTCTGCTCTAAAGACTTTACAAAATTGTCTCCCTTTTGTTTTCACATCACATTTTCTCAGCCCTGTGTTCTTTAGTTCTGTACTGAAAAAAACCTCTAGCATTCTGGCATCCAATTACTAATTCTGGTGGAGCTAGACATTTTTGTAAACATGGCTGAACGATGCATGTTGTTCTTTGTTCAGGCTCCTTTATGACCTCTGGCAAGCTGCTCATCCAGTGTGCCTTGGTCTCATCACATCAGGACTTCCAGATTTTCTTAAGTTTTATTTGAGGGAACCGACGTTTTAAAAGACATGGGGGTAATACAGTATTATTATTTTTATCCTTTGCCTGCCCCTGTGTTTTTCCTGCTGCCTGGCTTCCATGCAGCTGTTGAACATTTAAGAAAAACATGTCTCCCACTGAGCAAGTTCCCTACAAATGTGAATTGAGCTTCAGGAAGAGGAAATGTGAGTCCTGAGGTCACTCCTGAAATCAAGCTCTTGCCTGGCTGCACATAATTCTGCTGTTGTGTTTTAAGGGTGATTTAGAAAAAAGTAGCATATATTTCCCACAAAGAGCATAAAAAGAAACAAATACTGGTGATCATGAGATGATCATATGATCCTTCAAATCTCACTGTTTTTCTGGTATTTTCAGTCATGCTTTTTGAGTCTGCAGCTCAGATCCAAGCAGAGGGGGGGAGGATTTGGGATTACGGAGAGAAGATGACCCACTGGTGCTGACCAGAGTTAATATTGGGAGGCCCCTATGCACTCTATGCTGATGACTGGAGAAGACTGAACTTTTCTTTCCACTTAAAGATGCTAGAGCTACACCCCCTTGTTCACCGGGGAGTAGTATTTCTGTCAGATATGAAAGCAGCTCCTAATCTGCTCTGACCTTGGCAAGAAACTCAAGTCCAAATGTAGTAACATAGAAGCTGACAGGTCAGCCTGAAGAATTTGAAGTGGGGGAGGCTTCCTTGCCTTCTTTCTTTCTGTCTTTCCCTCCTTCTTTCACTTGAAATCTTATCAAGGATCACTTCAAGTGCAGTGGCAGCCTGACCAGACCTAGAAATGACACCAGCTGGGTCATTGTCCCTCCTGTTACAGCAGAGGTGCAGAGAGCAGTTACTGGCTGGGCTGAATACGTGCTACTATTGTCATAAATTCATAAAGGTGGAGACCCATCAAGAAGAGCATTTTACCTTTTTGTGTGTAAAAATTGGAAAAGTTGATCTAAATTTTACATCTGTATGTGGTGCGTTACCGAAAGACTCCTGTCTCCACACGAGAGGCTCTCTACTTTTTGTTTTCCAAGACACAGACCCACACCGAGGTTGGAGATGGTTCTCATCTGTTCTCACTGCTGCTGAAGATTTCTGCCTGTCAGTTGTGTTTGTGCCGTCTTCTACAATGACTAAGACAAAACCAAGGACAATAGAAATGACCTATGCTTGCTCAACAAAGGGGCTAAAAATGCCTTGAGCTCAAGTCCCAATTTGGGTATTATTTAGAAGTCTGAAAGATGATGGTTATCTTTCTGGCTATCTTTTTTCTGGTTATTTTTTGAGGAGTGAGCTTATTTTTGATCACACTGGCAGAAAGTTAAAAACTTCTGGTTGAAAGTTTGGGTGCTGCTTTGTACTTTGTCAGTCAAGTGATCAGACTAGAATTTCTACGGATTGCTCACCACAAAAATGATAAATTATGAATGACTAAGGGGTATTTATTGTTTGTATCACTAAAGAAACAGGCCTTTTGAGCCACAGCAGACCCCCCTTATATTTGGCATTATATTGGCCAGAACAAAAGCACTTTCCTTGTGTCTGAAAATTTACAATCCCGTTATAAAGCAGCGTAAACAGCAGATCTTGTGGCTTCCCCCAATTCAGTGGCCACGTTCACCAGGCCAGGAAAGGAAGGCAGCATTGCCCACCAGGGGACCACCCGATGGCTCTGCACCCCTGAGTAGGGGGGGCTCACCAATGAAACCCCTCGGCAGGCAAGGACACTGGACCACTCTGTGCCTGGACACCTCCTGCCAGCCTGGGCTGACAGACATCATGCAGGCGAGGGGTTAAGGGAAAAGGGCTGACTCTCAGAGGTGAAACCTGATGTGTCTGCAATAGATAGGGACAGGCCCGTGAAGGGATACAGGGAAATAAGAAAATAATGTTGCTGAGTAATCAGTAGTCATAGGTCAGCCACACTGCTACCTATCTGCTGTCCCATTTTCTGTAGATGACATGTCAAAGGCATGATTTAATGCAGGTTCTGAAGGACGTTGCCTCCACACATCAGGAGCCGCATAGGGCATAGTGCAGATGCTCCTGTTTGAAAATCTCAAAAGCAAATGAAGGAGGTGGGTAGCCGTGACCATTGCCAGTACTGAAAGACAACTTATAAATATGATGGGGTTAGATGGGAAAGCCAAAGACAAGTAAATCATGCTTGGTGGAGATCCAGAAATACGCTGCAAAGAGACAGGTCATGAGGTAACAGGCTAGGGAAATTATTCTGTGCGGGTACTAGCAGAGCAGGACAGTGCTTGCTTGGGCCAGAGGAAGAATGTGACAGTAGTAACATACAATCTCAGTGGTCTCTGTTTCTTTTAAAATACGTTTTCCTGTTCTGTTTGCCAATGTTGTGATCCAGAAAACATTTTGCCATTTCCTACCTGCAGCTATAAAGGTTTCCCAGGTTGACTAACCCTGCTCAGGGTAGAAGGAGGGAGGTAGGATTTCATGGCTTATGTAGTTCCCACACTGCAAATGTGTCAGCCAGGAGCCACAAAACATGACGAGAAACTGCCAGAGGGACAGGTAGTCTGGAGAGTAAGAAGGGTGCACAGAGCAGCTTCACATCCTGATTCCCATTTATGGGACAGGGCTCCTGAGGGGGATGTGTCTGTCCAGGTGGGTAGAGCTGGGTGCCTTTTGTGGTGGCAGAGGTTGTCTCCCCTTGGGGAGGTACAGCCTTTTTGGGGCACCAAACCTTTGGGAGAGCAGATGGGGATACAGAGGCTTGACAGAGACTGCAGTGGCAACTGGAAAAGGGTGGGCATCTCAGGGTGACAGCCAAGCTTGTGAAGGATGGGGATCCCTCAGCAGCAGTGACTGGAAGCATATTGCTGCTGGTGACAGAGAGAAAGTGTTTTCTTTACCTACTGATGTGCACATATAGGGCAGGCACTGGCAGTAGGGGAGCAGGAACAAGAACTCACTTGTACAAAGCCCTAAGCAAGCTCATCTAAGCCTGAAGCTCACCCTGTTTTGGGCAAGAGATGACCTCTGGAGGACTGCCCCCCCCCACCCCCCCGTCGAAATTATTCTCTAAATCCACTCCAGATTCCAATTTAATTTTCAGGGTGGTGTTTTAGCACCTGCTGCCTTTGAACCCTGCCATTCTTGATGGCATCAGTAGTGCCACGGCATTTCTAAACAGTCACTGCACTCAGTCCCAAGCCACAGGGGTTTCCTCCTGAAGACAAAAGAGCCTCACTCACCTGCTGCTGGGACAATGGGGTAATGGGTAATGGCATTAGGGGGACCTTCTGTGCCTCTTTATCTCTCTCCTCTGGGCATTCCTCCCTTGATGAGGAATTTCCTCAGAGCACTGCCTGAAGGGCTTCTTGGGTGAGATGCATTTATCTGTGCAGAAGATAAAACACGGCCGTGGAGGTCACATTCTTCCATCTTTGCCACTGAGACTAAGCTTGCCTGTAAGCTGGTGTCCCCTTGCACCTGCACACCACATTATTTATTCTCTTATTACACTGCACGACTACTATACTGATAACATGAAACTAAACTACAGCCTGGCTGTATCTTTCCCCTCCTTAGCAGGAAAGTGGACTGCTTGGCATTATAGGGGAATGATGAAATGCAGTACTTTGAGCTTATTCCTTCTTTTCTTATGAAAGGAAAACTCATAGAATACTTCTTTCTTTTCCTTCTTTATACAGCCAAATTTTAGGGTTTTTTCCTCATTTAAGAAAAAATTTTCATCCACTGTCACCTTCAAGCTTGAACACCACGACATTGCCTCATGGAAACACCAATATTTTGACACAGACAGATCAGAGCCTGTCCAACAACCAGAGCTCTTACAGGTTTGAGACAGCACCATTTGGGCCATGCCCAGGCCATGCTGTGAATCTTTTCAGCCAACCTCCCCATGGGATGGACCTTTGCAGTCTCTTGCCCTGTCCCATGTCCCTGTGAAGCACTGTCCATGGGCAGATGACAACAGTCAGACTCCTGAAGCTTAACATATCTGTCCAACACCTCCTGGGAAGAACAGGACAAGTGAAGAACTGGTGAGGAGAGAAACCACAGGGAAACTACAGAGAAACCACAGTCTGAGTAGTAGAGAGAGTAGTAGAGAGGTAATAGAGACAGATTGGTACTACAGAAAACTACAGGCTGCGTCTCTCTCTCCTGAAACAGCTCTGGGATGTCCAACAAGGGTCTCTGGGTGCTGCAGCAATGTGCAGCTACTCAATGAATGACACATTTGCTATACAAATGTATGGCCTTTACTGAAATAACCATCAAATTCAAGACTGAAGTCAATTTCTGCTACTAGTATTATTTTTAAATTGCACAGATGTGTGTCTTTATCCATGAATAGGTCGTTTCTGATACAGGTCACCTCTGTGATGTGAACCTATTAGATGTAGAGTTTCTCCTCATTTTATCTACCAGTGTGATTTTTCGGGGATATGTGAGCTCCTGGGAAGTAAAGAAACAGTCTTCTACCAGCAAAATTTATTCCTTTTTCATTATTTCTTACTATGGCATTATCAATGCTGCTCGCAAGAAAACTATTTTTACACAGCTATTTTTGTAATTTTTTTCCTTTTACACTCATCATTATTTTGTGAGGCTGATACATATGAGCTCCTTAGGCACATCCACATATTTCTAACAGCATCCTAGAATTTCCTATCACAACTGGACAAAAGAGGGGGGAAAAGCTGAAGATTGCAGTAAATAGAGCTGAGGTGAAGTCAGAGCACTATATTCTCTATCCAGATCTAAGGTATGTTCTTGAGAACTTCCCATTTTGAGAACACTTACATGATATGTTTCCACTTAGCTCTTATGCCAAAAATATCCCAATGCAGCTCCGCCACTGATAAAGGAAACAAGAGTCTTGATGTAAACAAGGGCTCCAGGCAGCTGCCAGTGCTCCCAGCCACTGTCTCAAACAAACCTGTGTACAGCCAGCCTGGACTGGATATGGAGGAGCCCCCAGCATGCAGGCTGGGCAGGCAGCCCTGTTCCCCATCATGGATGCTGGGGACTAGCCCTCCCATCTCCACCTTGCTGCTGACTCCCCATCTGCCCTGCTGATCCTCAGGACCAGCCAGAGTGGCCAACAGCAGCAAAGCTTGTGGCCACTTGCAGGGGCCAACAGAGCAAGGCTGGAAGGAGTGCATGGGGAAAACCATGAATGGGGCAGAAGACAGCAGGAAAATATTTCATCAACACAGACTCATGGACTAAGACATGTGGTTCATCTCTTCTGTACAAAAGCATCAGCAGCAGTTACATCAACCATAAATGCTTTTGGAAAAGGAGAAATTTTAAAAGTAAGTAAATTAAGCCTTGTCCACAGACTCTGCTTTACAAATATCATTATGAAAGTTATCCAGGTTTCAGGGGAGTTTTAAAACAGTCATGTGCTAGCTGCAATGCTGAAAGATTGTCCTGCCATTTGGAAGGTCTGTGCTTGCACCTCTTAGTAGGAGTTTCCTCAAAGATGTTTCATGACATGCCAGTAGAGCTTTACTTACTATCTTTCTTGATTCCTTGGGTTCATCCTAAAAAGTGTGCATACTTCTGTCAATAGCGTGAATATTCTCGTCTCAGTGCCAACACTTGGTGACTTTGGAAGAGGACCGGCCGAAGCATATGTGACTCCACTTCACTGGAAAGGCTGTCAAGAGAAACAGACGTAGTGCCTGAACAACACTTCAATACAGCAAGAGGCAGTTGCAGCGTTCAGGGTAAAGGCCCGGGCAATAACCACCCCAGCACAGAGGCAGAAGGTAGGAAACACAGGCTGACAAATGCCAGAGTCAGACCTGTCATTCTTCATGATTCCTTTTGTACAGGCAGGGTACAGACCATCAAGAATGGCAAAATGGACAAGACTGGAGATGTTGGATTTCTCTCTTACAGGTTCCTATGCTAGATGTACTCTAGGAAAGAAAACAAAAACAAATAAATAAATGCAAGAGGAAAGGAGACAGAAGCTGTGCCCATGTCAGGGATTATACAGGGATGGGACAACAGCTCATGGCTCTCTGCATCACAAGTTTGCAGAAATGTGGTGGTTCAGACTGGGGAGAAGTTATGAGTGTACACACAAGCCATCCTATGCTGCTCGACCTTATCACCAGAAAGCCATCCCCAGCACATTTTATTTCACTGAATAGATGTAGGCAAAGACTTCCAGCTAAAAGAAAATAATTTGTGTTCAGAAAATGGCCGGTGAATGGGCATTGAGGGGTGTCTCTCTCAGCTGCAGTGCTTGCAGCATCTTTGCTCTGAGATTGTTGGGCACGGAGCCGGTGCTGCCGGGCACAAGCAAAAGGACTAAAGAGCAAGTTTGGAGGGGAGGAAGGAGGCAGTGCTCTAGCTGCTTGCAGAGAAAGCATTTTGTGGTCAATGAACCGTGAAAAGACAAATGATGTGGCACAGACCTTGAATTATGTCACATTTCCCTTCTTGAGAAACTCCCTGGCAAAACCCTGATCTCCCCATGGCACACGCCGTTCCCAACTTCTCTGTGTGCCACTGAGCCCCACGGATGGCGCTCCCCTCTCCAAAGCCCAGGAATCCTCTGTGTCTGTGCCCAGGGTCCATGACTGAAGGGGAACCCAGGACAGCCCTGCAGCAGTTGGGCTGGCCTCCATTCTCAGCTGCGCCTGCAAAGGCGGAGCTGAAGGCAGGGAGAAAGGCAGATTTGGTGGGGAATGGAGGTGGTGCCAGCTCTTTCCCCACCAGAGACAGAGGCATCAAAGGATGACAGCCAGGAAAGGATGAGAACAGACTCCTTGTTCCCCTGTTGTGGGTGCTGGCTGATGGGTGATCCCGAAGCACTGAGTGGCTATGGGTAAGTTCTGCTACAGGGACTCAGGCACTACTTAAAGCTCAGATCTGTGTTTCCTCTCTCATCTGAAAATGAGGAAGACTAAGCAGACAGGGTGAGATGCTGATCCCAACTCTGATCCACAACACCAGTTTTGTTCTGCTGAACACAAACAATTCCAGTTGGTTCTTCTGTCAGCTAAGGCGAGATGATGAAAAGGCTTTTTCAGTCATTGACTTGATGTGTGTTCGTTTTTTTAGGGAAAAAACAAAAAACTGACCAGCATGTGGCGATCAGGCGATTTGTAGAATGGAATTTTAAGAGAATGGGTTTTTTTCTGAATGAAACAGTGCTTTGGTGGGTGAGGACTGGTTAAAAGGAAATTGTGTACGTACTACAATTTCTTCAGACCATTCCTGATTTTAACCATGAACTCTGTAGAGGATAGGTATGTGCACACGTTTAGAAAAAAAAAGTATAGTTATGGTGAAGGACAGTTAATGGATCCGTTTGCTACCCATTTGGCACATTGTGGTTAGTTCATTTTAATGCGTGTGCTATTTCACTGCTGATACCTTTGAAAGCACCAGGTAAGAGTGTGCTTACACACATGCTGGTCCTGATTTTGTGGCATGGGAAAGATGCTTTGTGTATTCTGGGCTAGGAGAGAAACTACTGTTCTTGGCTTTGCTTGCCTAGGCCATGATCTGGCATGAATTAATAATAGGGAACCTGTCCTGCATGACAATTAAAAAAAAAAAAAAAAAGGCATCGTGATTTTTTTGTTTTTTCGAAGTTGCCTAAGACTTGGGCCCTTA
>NW_008239110.1:20342785-20348655 GCF_000691975.1 Corvus brachyrhynchos
CGTACCGCATAGGGGACAAGGGGGAGGGACTCCCGAACTCCCAGCCCGTGGGGAGCGAAGGAGCTCTAGGTATGTGTGATTTAAAATAAAGACGTTGAAGAATTGAAAGAAATTCTTTTAAAACATGTCTGGTGTTTAAAAATAGATCATGAATGAACCCATTTATCCCTCTGGAATAGGCGCGTTTAGGGGATTTTGGGACTGAAAGGGAGGTTATGTGCATCTGTGTGTTTACATAGCGTGGCTTTGGGGTAGGCGTGAGTTTGTGAGGGGAGAAATAATACCACGTTCTACCGAGGTCCCCTTCTTTGGGCTCTTCAGAGTTCGGGTGCTCAGAGCGGGGAGACTCCGAAGTTTCTGTGACTGGTGCGTGGGTGTGCTAGAGCTTGAGAACTGGTTATGACTTTGTTTCTTTGACCTTGTGGTTCAGATTTAACTTTCAAGTTGAATTTCCCATAGTTCCTGGCTGCCACTAGACCTCCTTGTGCGTGTTTTGACAGATTTGAAAACCACATTGCGAATGAACTTTAAATTAACTAAGATTTATTTTATTTTCTTTTTAACCAAATAAGCGTTGGGGATTGGTGTTGGTTAACAAAATATTTAGCAGTTGTGTTGGGCAATTTTAGAATTCAGAGGGAATTTATATCAGGCAAGCATTTGGCTATTGTGGTTGTTTAAAAATTAAGATAATGGGACTTTGAAGAAGGGATGTAATATTCATAGCCATGTTTATCCAGTTATGGGAACTAAGACCTTCTAAAAAGGGAATAACATTAATACTGTTCTCAAGTACAGATTATTATTACTACTGTGGTTTATGTCTTCTAAGCTTTAGAAAAATGTTTTCTAATAGATTTTCGCCTGGTTATTCAAGTAAAACTGTTTAAAAGTGGGGAAGTTCTGTTGCCATTTTGTTGCTATAAGAAATTGTATTACGCTGTTCTCCTAAAACAGCTGGTTTTGCCTTCCATTACGTGACATAAAAAGAAAAATAAGTTTTAATGAAGTTTAGTCATACTTCTTTTGTATCTCATTTAGTCTGTCTTACTAAAGTAACTTCATGCAGATTTGTGACACAGTTTTTCATCATTATTCCTTCCAGCTCTTTGGATTTGAAAATTACCAGTCCTGCAGTGCCCCTGGAGAAATCTGTTAGATAGCTAATATGTTTGCAGAAGATACAATGGGAATCTTTTGGAGGGTGGTCTTTTTTCTTGCATTATCCAAATTAAAATGCTTATTACAACCCTTTTAGAAGAAAAACTTTGGAAACTGACTTTAGTGGAATCCAACTTGAGTGAGTCTTGGCAAGGCAATTACAAATAAACTGTCTAAGCAACTAGTCTTATACAGGCTATAAAGTCTCAGAGAAGTTGTGCTTTCTTTTGTGATCTGAAATCCTTGAAATATTTAATGAAATTTCTTTCATGACGTAGTTGTATTTTTTACAAGATGAAAACCTCTTTGCCTTTTCTTCTAGAAAGCAACAAATTTATAGTCTTTAGGCTGTTTCGTTGTTCATGTGTGACACTTTGGCCAGATACCAGCTTTTGGGTGTCCTGGTGTCCATACTGAAATGGGAGGGTGTATGTTTCAGTGCTGCTCACTTCTACAGCCCAAGGACCCTGGAAAGCACTTGGTCTACAGAGCAAGGGGTATTTAGGGGCCTTTGGGTGCTGGCTTGCAAACACAGTGGGTTGAATGTGGGCTCATGTGGTGAGTACCTCAGCTGTTGGTCCCATCTTCTCAAAAGTTCGTGGTGAATTACACATAAAGCAGCTCCAGAGTTTCTAGCCTACTACAGTACTAGGACTCAAAATGGGGGATTTCTTTACTGTAGCAGACAAGACTTAAACTCTGTCAGTGAAGGAGCTGCTCCTTATCTTGCGTAGCCACCCCCCACTGTCTCTGCAGGGGAATGTGGCAGATACTGGTGGTACTAATCCATTCAGGTGCCTGAATTGAATTAATCAGATTTGTGAATTGACACCCAAGGTCCTGTTGAAACCAAGGGGCAGGGTATGGTTCTACAGAAGGCTGATTTTTGTGATGGAGTTACCTTCTTGCTGTTTGAACAACAATGATCTTTTCCCCCTCCTTTCTCCCCTGTTCCTCTTCCCTGTCTTGCCTCACATGACGCAGTCTCGCTTGGCCATATCATGTCCTAACCTTGCCTTTCTGTAAGCGGGTTAAACTCACTAACCCTTCAGGAAACAGGGAAATTTATTCTTGCTGGAGCATTTTCCTGATCTGCTTGTGAGTTCATTTGACTCCTACATTGTGGAGGTGAGACCAAGAGCTAGGACAAGGCAAGCATCTGCAGGAGGGGAAATGAAAAAACTTTCCCTGATGGTGGCAGTAAGCTGGTGAAAACTCACTGAAACCTCACGAGCAGATTGTCCTGAGCAGCACAGAGGCCTGAAGCTTGGCCTGAGAAGGATTTATCAGATCTCAATAGTGCTAGAAGCAGGAACAAGATCTTTTTGGTCTTGAAGAAGACCAGCCATACCTTAGGTGTCCTGAACTGACAAAAACCTTTGAGATGTCTGATGAGGAGGTTCATGTGCTCCTGCCTCCTCCCCAGAGCACCTGCAGCTTCTCCTGTATTGCACCTGGCACTGTGCGAGCTTGTTGAAGGAGCTAAGCCCCTGAAAAACTGTTCCAGTTCTTTGGCAAGGTCATTCTCTGCTGATTGAGCAAGATTTGTTGGCGTCTGGGACTCAGCAGAAGCTGCAGGTACAGGGGAGCAGGCAGGACCTTGTGACTGGAATGGGACAGGAAGCTGGGTGACACTTCGTTGGTGGCAGCACATGGCTGGATTGGTTTGGGCATCTTCATCTTGTGAGCGCCCTCTCTGTTCATAGCAGTGATGTGGCTCTCACCCAACTTCCAATTTTGATGCTAAGCATCAGAGATCTGGAAAAAAATGCCAGTGCAGTGCCCTCCCATGGGGTGGAAGGTGACTCCAAGCCATGTGGGCAATGCCAGGATAGCTTTGTCATCCTACCAGCATTGCAGCTAACAATGACAATCACACACGTGCCACTTCTATTTTATCTAGAACTTCAAGGTACCAGCTTTAATAGAGGTTTCTTTTGTGGACCTGTAGAAGGAGCCAAGCTCTGTTGGAACAGCTACCTGAATGCTAATAAGCTATTCTTGCACCAAAATCTAGTTTTGTCAGAGATAGTATTTTAATGGAGATTGATGGCTTGGAAGTGTGGTGTGGTGGATTCCTGGCTTGCGCCAGCAAGGGCCCTCACTTGAGCAGAGAGTTATTCGGGATGGTTCCCATTTCTGAGTAGTAACTTGATTACGCTACCTGTGTTGTAATGAGAGCAAGTGTGTGCTAGACAGTAAATATTTGGAACTGTCTCTTCTAAAGAGATTACCAGCTGAGATGTCAGAGTGTCTTATTGTCCGAGTGCCTGACAAATAACAGCTGGGGCAGGCTTACATCTGCTGTTTAAACAACTGCGTTCTGGTGAGGGAGCTGAGTCAGCCTGAAAATACTACATTATCAATAGTGAAACAAAGCTTGTTCAAGGAAAGTCCCTAGACTGTGTCTCCAGGAGCCCCAGTTTGAGACATTTGGTCTGAGGCTGCAGGGTTCCCCTGGCTCAATAGGGTCTGACTCACTTTAGATACTTCTCTTCCAACTGGGGAGGAAGAGGCTGGTACAATTCAGTGGTAAGGTTTGGAGGGCTGACCACACCTGTGTGGTGGCTGAGGTGAAAGCATAAAAATGTGTAATTGAAAAAATGCACAATAGAAATTGGTGTCATAGCGGCACCAAAAGCGTGAAATAACCCCCTAATCATATAGGAGATAAAGAGGGAGGTGGCCGGGCACTTTCAATGCCAAGGCAATTAGCTTGTGTTTGATGTGGTAGAAGCTAAAGAGATGCAAAGAGGAGCGTCGGGTCTTTGAAAGTCCTCCAGGTTGGAAATGCAAGCCTGCTTGTAGTTGCTGAGAGGAAAGGAACGTGCTTTGTGCTCAGCCCCTGTTCTGACTGGTCCTTAAAGCCTGGGTGAGCTGTACAAGTGAAATGCTTTCGTAAGGTGGTGTCTGAAAGAGCTGAAAGGTATGAGACCGGGAAGGAGCTCAGGTTGGATCAGGCTTTGAATAACAGATTGGGAGTAGTGCTTCTTTCACAGGTTGCAGAAGAAGATCATAGAGATTATTTGGGTGCAGAAGCTGTTTTATCCATTTGGGTTTTGAGGGTAGTCATCCATAAGGAGGTGTCACTGTGAAGTCAGGCTGAGAGTTGGGAGAGAAGAGGGTAGATGAGGAGATGAGGTGCAGAGAAAGTTCTTGGCTTTGTCTGCAGGAGACTGAAATCAGGTATTGAAATTAAATGTGCTGTTATATCCCTTACAGAGGAAGGGCGTTGTGTTTTCTTCACCTGGAACTTGGAGTGTCCCACAAACCTCTAATGTTTAGCTAATGCAAAACAAGACAAACTGCTGTGAACAAAGAGTTGGAATGATCCAATTTTTTTCTTTTCCCAAATGTTGGTGTTTGAAGTTCTTTTTAATGAAGCAGCATGTGTTAAGAGCAGATCCCCTGAGCATGCCAACAGTCTTTACCAGTTTCAAAATCAAACTTCAGGAAAAATATTAAGAGACTATTATGTTAGTTTGGTCAGTTGTTCAGACAGCTGGATCTTGCTATTTTAGTAATCTGATGTAGAATCAGTGTAGCAGGATTAACAGAATGAGGCAAAATTAACTCTGGTACGTTTGGGCCTGGTGTGAGGAATCCCTGGAATGATTTGGGTCTGGTACAAGGAATGTTGGGAATGATGGTGATTGCTGGTGGGGGAAGAGGCTGGGTGCTGCGAACCCCTCAGGAACAGTGCCCTAAGGGAGCGTCCACTAATGTACAGTGAGATCAGGGAGGGACCTGCAGTTCATCCACATCTTGTGCAATTTGTCATGTTAATTTATCCATTTTCAATTTTGTGTGCGTTTAATGGGGTCTAACAGTTGGACTCACTGCTGGATGCAAGATGGAGCAGAAGCTGCTCTTGGTTAGAGTGATGTGGGCAGCAAGACTGTGCATTTTAGTCTCATTAGCTGTGTGTCTGCCCTTTGCTTCCATCTTTGTGGTGAATGTGAGGCAAATATTAAAAAAATAGATGCATGATGTATAGTAATGGTGTGACAGAAACTGGAGTGTTGGTTTGCTAATGGCCCTTTGTTTTGGGAATGAAGAAGCTGAAAGATCAGTGAACTGGATAACCAGTTCTCCTTGGTTTCTCCCTTGTTTATGAGACAACACATTCATAAATTAATAACCAAAGGAGTGTAATGAATGTGTGCCACAAAAAACTGATAAACCTGCCAAATGTAATGTCTCATTACTTGTAGATAAATGCATACAGGTGAACAAAGAGATTCCTAATACTGTTAATTTTTGTCTTTTAAAATTTTTTTTCACCCATCTCTCTAAACTCTGACATTATATTTGTCTAAGCTTTACAACTATTCTCAGTGGAATTAAGAACACTGCTCATCAAATTAGATATAATTGGACTAAACTGCAGTTTAGATCCCTTCAGAGAAATGAAGCAGTTAATGTGAAGGAAAACTGAAATTAGTTTCTTTTGAGGACTAATGCAGTGGGACAGACTGCACTGACCCTCATAAAGAGTCTGAGTGGTTTTTAGAACACAAAACTTTTTTTTTCTTTTTTTTTTAAACTAATGATGCTGTTACGTCTTCTTTCACATTACAAGCTCTCCAAAGGTTTCTTCTCCTTTGCACATGTTTTAATTTGGAAAAATACTATTGTTTTATTAGTTTTGATTACTCAATTATTTAAAGCAGAGCACTTGATTTGAAAATCTAAATTTGCCTTACCAA
>NW_008239110.1:20348717-20351322 GCF_000691975.1 Corvus brachyrhynchos
GGTCAGATTTGAAAATACTGAGGTCTTCCATGTATTTACATTTTTACATGGTCGTGACTGATGGATCCTGCTTCCAAAACTGAATTTATGTACAGAGTGAACAAGGATTATAATTATACTGGCTGGTTGTAAAAACTGCTTATAGTCTTACATTTAGTAATGTTTTATATTTAATTCTGTTTTTCATACTGGAAGGCATTGCAGATTTAACAGATCTGAGCGGTTATCTGCTAGACCCAGTGACTTCTGAATTTTGGTCTGAAATGACAAATCTTGAGGATTATATAAAGTCACTGTTTTCCTGAATGCATCACAACTGTAGAATAAATTCAGAGCTGGGGGAATAGTAAGTGCTACCATTGTTAATATTTTATCGTAACAGTCTGTGCTCAATTTGAAAAGGAGAAAAGTTGTACTGCATTGGGCTACCAAATACCTTTGTGCCCTGGTTCCTTGCAGAGTCCACTGGTGCTTATTAGGCAAATGGTTGACTGTGTCTGTACATGTGTGTCTATACATGTGACTGGCTTTAAAATGGTGTGCTGCCTGGGGAGGTTTGGAAAGAAAGGCAAAGAAATCTTTGAATAACCTGAGGAGTGCTAAGATACTCAGTGCTGTTGCCTTTCTTGTGACTTGAAAGAATAGTTGGTGCTAATTCTGAGGGTGTTGTCTTGAAATAGTCATCCATGGCTTTTTCTTCAGATAGCCTAGTGCCCTGGGAGCCAGTCAAGTTAAGGTTGTTCTTGTGTTTGCAGGACTAGCAGTTGTCTTTCAAGAATAAATCAATAAAACTTACTATTATTTAAAAAAAAGTAATGGTTCTCTACTAAATTTGTACTGAAGAATCTTAAAGCCCTTTCAGAATTAGGTTGTTGTTTCCTGTGTCTGATTCTCTTGCTTGTTTTTAATCAGTTACTGCCATTCAGTTGATGCTGTGTGCAACTGCAGAGGAGCTCCGCAGGATTTACATGCCTTTGTTCGGTGGTGTGGCGTCTTTATCCCTCCTGAGTTCCTGTGTTTTAGATTTATGGGAAGGATGATGTGAGAAGCGGGAATGTAATCTGTGTGTTGAGCCATTCCGTATTTCTTCTATTTAATATCTGGTCTCAGCATGTGAAAACTCTGAAGCCAAATTATTCCATCTGTGGTATTGGCAGTGGAGCAGAATGGGATCCTTTTTCGTGAAGTGGATTATGTGGCTGTGAAAGGCAGCTTTGAGGAGTGCAACAACGCCTGGTGGAAACAATTTGGCTTAATTAAGGGCTTCTGAACTGAAAATCAGGAACCTGAATGCACACGCTTCATTGCCTGTGGAAGTGGGGTACAGCGCTTCTCCCAGATCTCACTCAGCATGTGAAAAGAGACAGATGATGAAGAGGAAAGCCCTTTTCCTGGCACTGTCTGTTGACTTGAAATTCTGTTGCAGCAGGCTAATTACTAATAAAAATAAATAAATAGATATCCCCATTCAGAAGGTTTATGTAGGGGGAGTTTGGAAGAGAATCATCAAGAATGTGGCATCTTCCTGATCCCAGTTTGGCACTTCAGACATGTGGATGTTAGATCCCATCTTTCAGTGTAATGTATCTGTGGTACCTTTGATTAATTAACAGGTCTCCAATGGCAGTATTTTGGGAGTACTGATGAGTCATAAGACAATGATACATAATTAAGGTTTGCTGTTCCACCAGAGGAACTTCAAACCTTCACTTCAGGAATAATGGTTAATTAGTTGAAATGGCTTCTGTTGGAAGGTAATAGAATCGGTTGGAGAGCTAGTTCATTAAATAAAGGATAATCAATAAATTAAAGGGTAATTAAGTATCTTATAATGACCACAACACATTTCATACTTTTAAAATAAAAATCTGCTTGTGAAAGTGTGTTTCTTCTTGCAGGGCAAGCCAGTACAAATTCTGAAAATAATTAAAATGTATCAAGTGTGGAAGCTGAAAAACAGATTCTTCTTTTTGCACATACTAGCAAATCTAGAAAAAATACTTCAAATTATATAGGGCAGAGTCCCAAAGGATTGTAAAGCTCTTTCCTCCTTTAAGAGTAGTTGCCACCTAATAGCAGAGGTCCAAAAATTCTAGTTTTAATTTCAGTTTCACTACATTTCCTCATGGGAAATACATATGTATTCTGCTTTCTGTCCTGAATAGTTCAGTTTCTTTGTAGTTGTATTGTTGATGATAATAAGCACATAAGTAGAGGAGCAATACCAAAGTCTATATTGTAGAGAGGATTCATTCTTATATCAGAACAGTTGTGCCAGATATTTTGAATGAAGAATTTCTTTCCGTCAGCTAGATTCACCTTATCCTGGAGTTTTCCCTCATGGAAGAAACAGATTTCTACACAAGGTTATAGGCCATTGTCTGTAAGAACTGCTTCTTCCATGTATTTCATGTGGAAGAACAGAAAGATAAATAGTTCCAGATTATGCGTTTTGGGTTTTTTTTCCTTACAGAAGTACTTCTATTTAATCAAGTTAAAATTGTTTGCATGTATATATTCAAAATGAGAATGAAAGAACAATATTCTGTGGGGGTTGGAGGGGAACCCAGCCTAATACTGATGTTTTCTTTTTCTTTCCTTCTTT
>NW_008239110.1:20351353-20354444 GCF_000691975.1 Corvus brachyrhynchos
GCAGGTTTTAAATGCAAGTTTACCAGTACCTGATGTTAGTGAAGACAATTTGAAGCATGATGCCTCACCACAGGAGCCACTGCAGCTGGAAGCTGTTACAGCATCTACGGAACTGGATGGGCAGCAGCCAGAGGTGGCTTCACCCCTCCAAGAACCACCCAGAGAGCAAACAGAATCGCCTGGAACAAATGGTAAGTAAAAACCTGTGTTCAGTGGACATATCATAGAGGCCTGTGTGCTAAATGGGATGAGAAGTAGAAATGGGGCTTGATTAGCTGTCTGCTACTGAACAGGTATTACTCAAGTGATCTGTTGTTGCTCAAGTGCTTCTAGGGCACTGTTTCATGGGAGACGTTTTCTCTGTAGGAGAGTTCAGATGACAGATGGCTTGTGGACTGAAGCTGTCGGTGTCAGTGGTGGAGATGCTCACCTGTTCCCCCTTAGGGGTAGTTCTCAGCTCTGAGTGCCTCTGCTTGTCTGCTGCCCATCTCCTGACCATCCACCTGTAGGAACAGCTCAGTTTCCACTTCTCGTGTTAGGAGTTCCTGCTGCATAGGCTTGTCCGTTCCTTCATAAGGCAGAAATCCTTTTATGTTAATTCATTAGTGATATTAATGATAAAATATTTTGAGTGCATAGGAAGGGACAGGCTGCTAATCTGTTGGTTTTACCTTGATTAAAGTTTCCCTTCCTACAGCTTTTCATTGGATTTGCATTTTGACCACAAAACCTTTCTCATCATAGGCATCCCTGTGTGTTCTCTCTTGGGAATGTCTCCCTTGCCTTGCTGCATGGTCAGGACCTGCTGTTCTTTCTCCTGTGTGATCTGGCAGCCCACCTTTCCTGCTCTCATCAGCCTCTTCTTGCTTCCCTCAGTTCCTGTTCACAGGTGTGCGTTGAGAGATCTGCTTCGGCAGTCCTGCTGCCTGCTGACTTTTTGGCAGGATGGCAAGAGGGAAGGATAGTTTTCAGTCAGAGCAGGCATCTAATGTTGGAGAGCAGGGAAGGGATGGGGACAGGGTAAATGAGGCACTATCTTCAGTGTCAGCCTGTAGAGCAGCTTAAGGCATGTGTGTACTTCAGGGTAACCATTGGTATATTCTAGGGTTTGAATCCTGGTAAAAGCAATTCTTTTTCATGTCTTTAGATTAATTGCTATAATGCTATTATCCCAATAGAAGGCTACCAATTTTATTCTAAGCTATTGTGCCTTTTTTTTTTTTTTTTTTTTTTTTTAAATCATATCAGTAGGGGCTTTTGACATTATAAAAATGGGATGGAGCTTGTTTTATCTTTCATGAAACTCTGCTTCTCTAAAATTTTACTCTTAAGCGGACAGGGATGGGAGGAGGATACTCACGAAACAGAGTCATAAAGGAAGAGAAAATACCTGATGTTTGAAGTAGTGTCAGAAGATTTCATGTTGGTATTTAGCTTCTGGATCAAGTGAAAAAAAAGGCCTTTAAAAGGGCATGAGTTTCAAGTTAATAGTCAAAGATTGTAATTATTTTTTGTCATCCTGGGTTGTAGTTTCAGTTACAGAAATCACATTACTAGGATATGTAATGAAGAGGTGAGAAGCTCCCTCTGAGTGCAGATAATTACATGTGACCAGTTGCATGGCATGATGTGAACATAACACAGCATTAGGAATTTGGATTTGAGTAGCCTGAAAAGCCATGGCTTTGTTTTGAGAATAATCTCTCATGTTGCTGTGATATTCCTATTGTAATCTTGTCTTGTTAGACAAAATCGTGTAATTTTGTCAGTCTTGTCAGTGGAGCCAAGTCTACATGGTAGCATTATTTATGTGAAAGGGAAAACAGTTCTGTGTGTTTGCTCTTGAAGTAAAAAACCCATTAATGGAGGTGATGCGGCATGTATTTGCTGGTAACGATAGCTGAAAATGACATCATCTATAGAGGCAAATAAAACTTGCCCAGTCAAGCACTGAAAAGAGTCCTTCAAGTAAAGGCTATGTTCAGGTGTTCGTAACTGTTTGTGTCCACTTGTCTGGGCCTTAGAGAGCCTGGCCCACCTCATCTGTCCTTAGGCAGATGAATAAAGGTGGAGAAGAGGTATCTCTTAGTTGCTCCATGCAGAGAAATCTTTCCACATAGAAAAATGTTCCATTTTAGTGCTGCACTTCATGTTCTCCAGTCATTGTTTATTCCACCTTGCTTGCAAGTCTATAAACTTAGGAGTAAAGCATTGTGACACCAAGCACCGAAACAACACAAGTGTTTGCCTACAGTAAAGGAGTATTTATGATTAAAGGGTTTTTGGGTGGGTTGGTTCTCACCATCATTATTTGAATCTTGCATTCAGAAGACCATTTGAGAGATGACCTAGACTTATTAAAGTTGCCACTGTAAGATTAAATTAACCAGAAATTCTGGTAAATTGGCTGGGAAGTTGGTTCTGAGAGTCAGAGATGAAGGCTCAAGTATCATCAGAACTTCGGAGGTATTCAACATAATCAATTCTAATCAAAATAGAAATAGTGTCGCTATAATAGGAGGACACCTGTATTAGATACTGAGCCTTTACATTTTATCATATTGCATCCCTTTTTTACTATCAGTGGGAGCATTAAATTAATATACTACAAGTATCTGGAGTAACACGTTTATGAAACTCTTGACAGCAGAATTTGACGCAATTTATAAGTAATTAGGTTGTAGAGAATGCCAATTTAAAAACCCCTCCAAACAAATGAAAACAAAACAAAAAAAAAATAAACCAACCCCACAGTAACAGGCAAAGGCACAGATATTTCGGTGTGGAAAAACAGAAGTGTTTTGTATGGTTTTGTTTATGAGGGGTAAAATCCTTGGGGTTTTAACCAGCATCTTTTGAGGCTGGGTCTGGATGCTTTGTGGGAAGCTGCATCGGGAAGGCATTACGACAGCGGGAACTGAAGCGGGCGCCTGGTTCGAAAGCGGCAGCCGGCGCCTCTTCCCTTCGGGACAGAGGGAGATAAAGGCTCGAAGCGGCAGTTCCGAGACGGAGCCTTTGAGGCACCACGCTTGTGCCGGCCAGCGGTGGGAAGAGCCGGGCGGGCTGGGGGCGGTCCCGGGCGGGGCCCAGG
>NW_008239110.1:20354659-20394193 GCF_000691975.1 Corvus brachyrhynchos
CCCAGGGTTACAGACTCTGGATTTCCTGGCAGGGCGTTACGAGTTAAAAGGTCTGGCTTAAGTATTTTTATCTCAGTGAGAACCTCTTCCAAGCGAAGGTTGCTGAGACTTCAGGAAGTCTCATACCGCCTCAATCGGACGTTCGATGTGATCCGAGGCTTTATGAATGTGGAGGTGCTAACTGGGTGTTTTTCTGCAGGACGGGGCTATGACCTGGTATCCGAAATTGAGGAACAGAAAAAAAGGTAGTGATCGCACTGATGATGCTATTTGACATTAATCAAGCAGTAAGGCAGTAAAATACCTTAAGAGCTAAACTTGGTGAAATTGGAGGACTAGCATCGTTTATATGTTGTAAAAATACTTGCATGAGAGAAATGAAGCTGTTACTCCATTGCAGTTTTATCTTAATGAAGCAAAATTCAGAGGGGATTAGCACCGTGGCAAGGGAGTGTCTGTGTGTATGGGGAGCAGCGGGTTCCCAGCCTGCAGTACCAACAATTCCATGCTGTGTGTGCTGAACTCCACACATCTTACTTGAGGAATTAGCACACAAGCCACTGAAGCTGAGAGCTAATACTGTAAACTAATTGGGCTTTCTGAAAAGATGAGTTTTGGAGGAGCAAAGAATTAAAAGAAAAAAACATTATCGTGCAGTGCTGGGTTTGGACAAACGTATGTCTTTCTCTGGGAGACAAAGTGGCATTATGAAGTTCAAACAAACCCGTTTATTTTGTGTTTTTCTCCTAAAGATAGCTAATTTGCATCGGAATTTCTCTCAGATGATGTATGGCTCTAGCTATCTAGGAAATCTTTTTCATTGTATTAATAATTACTCTCTTGTATATTGTTTGCTAGAGCCAGTGAACGAGTTCAACAAATAGGGGGAGTTTATTCATGCAAAATACTTTAACTTTACAATACATGTCGACAACAAAGCCTGTAGAAGTGCGGCTCCATTTGGAGCGGGCTCTGGGGAGGACTGTACGTGATTTGAATCAGTGAGTAGTGGAGGAGATATCCTACTGCTGTTTACAATAGGGTTTTCATTAAACTCTATGTTTAATGAGCTTATCACATGCTGAGACTTTTTCCTCAAGGGTTCTCTATTTTTTTTATTTCCTTTTATTTTTAGCAATTAAAGGTTAAACTGTTTTTCAAAAGCAATGTCTTTATAGGTTTGCACAGTTTGATCATTTGAGGTTTTCCTTATTTAATAATTCCTGTGGAAGAACCTTGGATTTTCACTGCAGCACAGCTGCTTCTATAGTGCATTTTGCAAGAACCGCATTTAGCGTGTAGTATGTGTTACCATTTCTTGGAAGGGACAGAGTACCTCTGCTTGTTGGTATGCAGAAGTGTATTAAGCTGTCATGTGTCTAATTAGTGCAGATGCAGCTTCATCTCCTTTGTGGCGAGTTTGTGATGTTTACATTAGTCTTTGTGGTCGTGTTGATAAAGAAAAAATTTCAATCTGCTTTTCATTGTTCATTAATCATTAGGGGTTCTCAAAAATGTCCCAGCTTTTACTGGCCCGTATTGCTTATCCCATCCTTGTTGCTAATGGAGCAATGAATTTTTTTTCCCCTCAAATACCCAAGTGCTAGGGTTGCATCTATCTTACGCTTGGTGAATGAACTTTATTTTAAGAAGCAGAACCAAGTCACTGAATGTGAGATGTGGACAGCATGTCTAACCATGAAATTTCATAAATATTTGTAGCGTGCTGGTTTGGTTCCCAAACAGAGCAGCTGTGCTGGTCTGAGAGCAGTTTATTATTGTGAACGTATTTCATGAAGAATTTTTAACTACAGCAACTGTATCCAAGCCATAGCTAATGGCCGTTCTGTCTTTAAAAGTCTTCTGTTTGTTTTTAAAGAACTATACTGTTTTCTGATTTTTAGTGCTGTTTGTTGAAACACTGAAATGAAAAAAGAAATATCTTAATCTTGAATAGATGAAATACATAACTTTTCCTGCTGGAATTTGAGAAGCTGGGCTCAGAATTGGAATTTGAGAAGCTCTGGGTTGGAGCAGAAAAGTACAGCTAAATCAAAATCTTCTGAATAAAGATTTTTGAGGAATATTAGAATGATACAGCAACACAGTGGAAATGATTGTGCGTTTGGGTTTGTTTGTTTCAGTTACTTTTCTATGATGTCATTTTCTGGGGATGCTGCTTTTGCTTTCTAAAGGAGCTCTAACCCATGGAAAATAATAGATATTTTGCAGCTTTTTCCTTTTTTTCCGTTTTTAAAAATGAACACAAAAGTATGTGAGATTTTTAAACATAACTCTTCAGTTGCCACCGCAGTACCAGAGAACTGAAGACTAAATAGTTCTTGTTTCAAAAGCTTTGAAATAGCATCATGCTGGAAAAGCTCATGAATTGTGTGGATGCACGGTGAGATTTGGCATGCAAAAATCTCTGTAAGTCCTCTCCCATTATTTAATTATTCTGAAAGAACTTGCTCCCTGTGATGAACATGGCAAGTCAGTCCTTAGAAATAATTCAGTGAATAGAAGGGAGAAGGACATAGTATGTGTTTACTATGGAAGAACTGTTTGTACATTGAGGTGGAAATAAATATGGTGTATACTAGGGAAAGGAAGGAAGAATTTGTGAAAAATACATTGCTAAGAAGCCGCAATGTCACAGTCGTAGTTAAAAAAAATTAAATTGTTGGAAGGATAACACAATCATATTTCTGTGTTATTTTGTTACTGTGAAGTGAGTAGCGTGTTTGATTCATTAAACCAAACCTTCTGAAACTTGTGATTAAAAGAATCAGAATTTGTGGTATAATGCCCAGTTCATACACTCTGCAATGGAAACTTAAAAGCACAGGTTTTCTTTTTTTTTTTTTTTTAATGCTAAAGTGCTCAATTTCACAAGTAATTCCCAACAGCTACTTCATTCTAAATAAATCTGTTCAGAGTAGGTTTTTCATAGATACTGTAATTTCAAGATGTGCTTTGGTTTTTAATTACTCACCTGTATCAGTTTTTATCCTTTCATTGTCATTCAATGTTTCTAATGATAATTAGAAGAATTGTGCAGTTAAGAGAAAACGGCATTTGACAAATACAAGCTTGGTTCAGATTTTCTTTTAACTGCCTTCTGTTTGTGTCATGAATTTTAGAGCAGTAGCTGGTGGCTTGTTGTTTGTTTGTGGGTTTTTTTTTTCTTTTGTATGTTGTATTTGTAGCAAATCTAGACACAATGGAGGCAAATTCTTGTAAAATACGCCTTCAGCCTCATGGCTGCAGCATTTGCTTTTGCTCATGTGAACGTAGTGAGAGAATTGTGTATGTGACCAAAAGCACAATTTGGCCCTAAACACTGAATAAATGAAAACAGCACAAAGTCCTCTGGAGCCTTGCAGCGGCCAGAGGAGTTTGTGAGGTGGGCGCAGGGTGTGTGTGTCACATTCATCTGAGAGATTGAGAATGTTGGGAATTCATGGAAAAAATCCAGCGCCGTGCTGCAAATCCTTAGGGGGAAAAGTCAACCAACTCCAGATGTTGAGATGGTTGACTTCGAGCACATGAAGTGCTGTGGATTTAACTCTTGCAGTCAGAGTGCTTTTTTAAAACTCTTTGGCAGCTACCAGGGGAGAAACACATTTTCACTTTTGAAGAGAGATGAGAGCTGGGAGCAGTTAGGTTGCACTGCCAACAATGTCTGTCAGACTGCGAAAAGAAGAGTTTTATTTATTCATTTTATTTTTAATGGGATGAGACAGGAATTCAGTCATTCTGAAAATACTAATTTTCCAACATCTGATCAGCATGCTCCTGATAAAATAGAAATAAATTCTTACCATGGACTAAGTACCTATGAAATTGTGAAATCAAGCACCTTTGAATCCTTTAGACTGTCAGTTTTGAAAGTTTCTTTCAGAATAAAACAGAACACTTGTGGTTATTAAAACACAGGCAGCACCTTGAGTCAATTAAAAATGTTTGAAAGGTTAGCTGGTGTGTAAGCAGTTAAAATAGACTTTCAGTGTTGGTCCTTAGCCACAGTGGATTTAAACAGCAAAGTGTATCAATTTTATGATATCACCCCGATCTTTATCGCCTCCTCTAGGTATATTTTTGTTGTATTCTGTTCCTTGGCTAGCACATGGCTGGTAAAGTACAGCCCTGCTCACGAGAGACCTAAGGAAATATTATACCTATCAGTATTTTACTATTATTTGTTTTGTTTTGATTTCTGGTAGCTGTTTTGATGAGTCTGTCTGGTGTTTCTTAAAGGTGCTTTCAAAATCAATGAATTAATTCAGAAAGTGCTGGTTGTCTTGCCAGAACACCTGTGGTAGTGACACGCTACAGAACTCTGACCAACAATGCCTTGTGTAAGTAACTTCCAAACCTTTCCAAGTGGAGCTGCTCACAGCTTGCTTTGCGTTCAGAATTGCACTGACAGTGTTTGGGCACTGCAGTGTCATTAATAAAAACTTCAATATAGAATCCAACTGCTAAATATTAAGTTCCGGGTGTATATGTTGTGAAAAGTACAGCTTGGATATTCGTGGCACTGGAGTCTTGTCACAAAACAGTGGCAGACTCCTGGCAACATGGAGGCAAATTTCCTGAATGGCACCTCTCTCCTCAAATGCTGAGGAAGGGCATCAGAATTTCATTTTTAAAGAATCTTCCAGGGTTTTAAAATGCTAAAGGAGGAGACAAAGTAGAGACTGGGTGCAACAGCAGTAAGGTCACTTAACAGCTGACACTGGAATGTTATCTTGCAGATGGAATACCTTCTGGACAGGTTAAATCCTTTTGTGAAATTGAAGGGGTAGTGCTTGAGCTAGGTCTGTAAGTGTATCCTCTGTGCACCATGAGGGAGAGATGGAAGTGTGATGGGTTGTAGCATAGCTGCCACTTCAGACTGGTGTTAGTGTCTGTCAGTAGGTCAATATTTCTGTTAGTTCTTCCTTTTGCACTGTGTTTAGTGAAGTGTTGCAAGGTAAGGTGTCTGCTGGACGGACTCACAAGGAAGACCTAATTACTGTCAGCTTGATGTAATAGTTTTGAAAGCTTATCACTGCATCTAAACTCTCTGTTCTCTATTTTTATGTTTGCATTTGCTATCTCAATGCATACCCCTACCTGCAGAGTCACAGCTCTTTTCACCTGCAGAACATTTTAGAGAGACATAGTCTTTATCCTAGGGTGTTATAAACACATCATTTTATAAACTCAATAAGCAAAAACCCTTTGAATGCTATCTTAAGAGATGCATTTATATACTAGTTTTACATCTTATCTCTCTTTGGAAATGGAGTGCCTCATTTATTAATATTCTTTATCATTCTTCTCTTACAGTAATCCCATTTATCTCTAATACCTGAAACTCACCTTAAACACTGAATTTACACTAAACACCAAATTTAGGAATAAATAAAAAAAAGAAATGTCATCTATTTACAATTTTTTTTAAAACTCAGGATTTTTGATAATGAAGGGGCATGCATTCCTAGGGAGTGTTTGCAGGATGAAAGGTGAGCCCATACAAATCTATGTCTCTGGCTGCTCAGCAGTCCCAAGTGCCTTCTGACTTCTCCACTCCCTTCTGCCTTCCTGCACTTCTGCTCCTTCCCACTTATACCCAGCATTCCCCACTTGCTCTCAGCCCTGTATTTCAGTCTACCTTTATCTAACTCATGGAGATCTTCCTGTGACTAACAAGAGTAAGCACATTGGCATTAATGCAGGGCTGAGACAAACAGAAAGACTCTATAGACCTTGTTTGCCGCAGAGGTGCTAAGAAGCCTGGCTCATGAGCAAATTTTTATTCAATGTTAAATGATCAGTGTTTAGCTTCATAGCTGGTTAAGCCAGAAGAATCATTTATAGTGTAAACAAGCTGAAGAGTATATTAAAGTACCTGTTACTAAATAATTACAAAATATGTGATGTTTTGAAGATAGTCTTTGAAGAAGTGCCTCTAACTTTGTGAATTCCCATTAAGCCTTAGATAGTTTTCTGTTAAATTACATAATTTTATGGAAATGACAAGGACTTTATTTCCAGACCTAGGAATAAATGAACACAGATACAAAAGGTGGTTCCCTGACTTTATCCTTGCACAGTCTCAACATACAACTAAATAAACAAAATGTAATGTTTGGTTGATAAGAGTTGTTTTGCTTGTGGAGTGTTCTGGTGTTTGCAAGAGGTATATTACCAATGGACTAAAAGTTCTGGCTTCTTTAGAAAAATGTCTCTTTTGTCTTACCATTCTCCCTCTTAAAATGGCTCAGTTCACACATCTCTGGTCTAAAATGTTCAGGGAGTTAGCATGCTAGCAGGGGTCAGGCTTTTAATTGAATTAGGAGTTAACAATTGACGCAAATAATATTAAACTGTTAGATAAAGGAAAAAACAAAAAGCTTTGCTTATATTGACTGAGAAATAACAAGAAGTAGGCTGCTGATAGTGAAACATGATTTGCCCTCTACATAGTAATTAGGAGCCAGTATCCTTGTAGATTTTGTTTTGCTTATTGTGTAGTTAGTTCCAGCCTTACCTAGACCGCATTGTCTGTGTGCTTCTGAAGAAGCAGCCCTTCCTAAAGGGGGAATCAGGCAAGAGGCTGTGAGGGACCTCTGGAGATCAGGTGTTCCAGCAAAGCAGTGCCAGCTGCAGAATCAGAGACAACTTAAAGGTGGTTCAAATAAAAACCAAATCACTTCAGGGAATTTGATGATCACATACTTTTTAAAGCGTTCTCCTCCTGCCTCTGGGCATTGAAGTAGCACATATACAGCTTAAAAGAAAGGGACCATGCCTTCTTCTAGGGCGTTGCTGTTCAACATTGAATCTTTTTGAATAATTTTATTTTTTAATCTTGGTACTCCGACAAGAGAAGAGTACGTTCCTTCATGGCCTTGCACTTAAACCTGTTGCACGAAATCAAGGGTCAAGAATAATATTAAACTGAAATCCCGGCAGCATCCAAGCCCAAGAGTCATTTGGTGTCTTGAATATGCCATAGATTTAATTTACATGCCAGTCTGTGAACTTGAGTAGTTCATGGCCAGAGGGAGCAGTAATACTTAAATTGTCCCAGCAAGACTGAGAGGGGGATTGCCAGTGACCTGAAGGAACTGTCCTCAAAGGAAAGATAATGCAAACTGACATGTGAGCAGTGGAGGATTTTACCTTCTTGTATAGTAACAACCTCATTCATTTTAAGCAGCGTGGACTTGCTGTAGATGTGTAACTGTTTTGTAGGGGTTTTCAGAAAAACAGGTAATTTTCCGTGGGCGTTTTCACATCTTATTATTCTTTAGGGACAGAGCTGTAAAATAAACTGTCTCTTTTTGTCATCATTTTAGGTCAACAGGCTTTTTTGTTTTGTTTATTTGCAGGGTTTTTTTGCTCGTTGGGTTTCCTCAGATGTGTCTGTCTGCATGGAAATGTCTATTGAGCTTTGCTTCAGGAATAATTGCATATATTATTCCGTATAGTCTGTGATGGAAATATTTTTTTTTTCTTACTTTAAGTTTGCCTTAAAGTAAAAAAAACAAGACCAAAAAAAACCACAAAGCAAACAAACCACACAAAAAGAACTGCAAAATCATGGAATAGAATAAGAGGATATAAGCTTGAAAGGTGCATTTGCAAATAAATGTTGGGAAGAACTGTACAGTGATACAAAGAAGGAAAATAATTATAGTAATGATAGAACAAAACCTAGTTCTTAAAAAGGTACTAGTATCTTTTTTGTATTATGTTATATAAAGGTATAATATAACATTAAATTGAGAAAGGAATTAACTGGGGTTTTGTTGTTGTTTAAACAGTTGGACAAGCAGAACATTCCGGTGTTACTTTGAAGGAAGACTCTGAAACTATGGAGACAATTCCGTCTGACTCAAGCACCAAGGATGGTGTAGATGCTGAGAAAGAGGATGCTCATTCAATTAAGCAGTTGCCGGCTTTGGAAGAAGCTGCAGACGACCAGGTGTCAGAGCCACAGTCTTATGATTTAGGTTTTAAAAAGGTTTTTAGATTTGTTGGGTTCAGGTTCACTGTGAAGAAGGAAAAGACAGGAAAATCGGAACCAGTTCAGCTGCTTACTGTAAAAAAGGAAACACAGGCCCCTGAAGGAGCTGATGATCAAAAAGAAGTCATCCCAGAAGAAACAGCAGTGCCTGAGGATGTACTCCCTGCAGAAGACAATACCAAAGATACACTGAAAAATGAAAAAACAGAAGATGAATCTCCTAAAATACCAGAAGCAAATGAGATTTGTTCTCAGCCAGCTGCCTTAGCCACTGAAACTGCATCGCCATTAAGAAAACTTTTTACTCAAGGATGGACTGGATTTAGAAAAAAGAAGAGTTTTAGGAAGCCTAAAGAAGATGAACAACAGTCTCCTGTGAAAGAAGAGGAGCAAGAAAAAGAGGGGACAACATTAACCACTGAAACCAGTGAAAAGGAGGAGAAACCTGAGTCTGAGAAGCAAGATGAAGTGAGGACTGTGACAGCAGTAACTACTGAAGCACAGGAGAAGGAGCAAACTGAAGGTGAAATGCAGGAGTCAGAAAAGACTGTGGCAGCCATAGGAGTAGAAGGAAGTGAAAAGGAAGAGGTGGTCAAGCATGATGAGCAGGGACAAAAAGAGGACCTAGCAGCAGTAGCTGTAAAAGAAAGTGCAGAGGGAAAAAAAGATGAAGATGATCAAGAAAGAAAACTGGTGGAAGTCTCAGAAGATCTTGGTAAAGAGGAAGAAAAAACTGAAGAAGGAGAGAAAGAAAATGAGGTGACAGAGAAACCACTAAAAACAAAGTCAGTGGTACCTCTTGTCACTGACAGTGTGAATGGAGAATTGAAAACATCCTCAGAAGTCCTGCCTGTGGGAGAAAAACTGGAGTCCATGGAAAAGTGTGAAATAGATGACAGAACTGAAATAGCCTCTGAAGAGACACTTGAAACAGGATCTCTGGCAATGGAAGTTTCTAGTGAACAGCTTAAAAAATCGGAAGGAAGAGAAGGCAATAAACCCGCTCTACTTGGGAAAGAGGCATTGGATGAAAAAACAGAGGAAGCAGAATTGAAAATGTCACCCACAGCAGAAGATGTTGCACAGGGAGAAGCTCTGGATAGAACCACAGAGAAGAAAGAAAGCAAAGAACATGAAACAAAGTCAACTCTGAGTGCTTCTGAATTGAAGTCCTTTTCTACTTCTGAACATTCAGTTGACGCAGAGGATCATCAACAGTCAGTTAAACCCACTGATGAAGGACTACAGGGAATACCTGGCACCGATACAATTGATGCTGACAAACCAGATGAAACAACCATGGAAATAACTTCTGAAGAGGCAGCTGAAAAGAGGCCTCCAGAAGGTATCACAAATGAAGCGGAACTCCTGTCTTCTCAAGAAAAGACTAAACTACAAGGCAGCCCTTTAAAGAAACTCTTTACAGGTACTGGGTTGAAGAAACTGTCTGGAAAGAAGCAGAAAGGTAAAAGAGAAGAATCTAAGTCAGGGGAACAGGGTGAACCAATTCAGCACTTATCAGATTCCCCAGACAGCCCAGAGGAACAAAAGGGGGAGAGTTCTGCTTCTTCTCCTGAGGAGATGAATGAAATTCCCTCTTTAGAAAAACCTGCAGATGGAATGCAGGTCACTGAAAATGAAGATGCCACAATTCCAGATGTGGAGCGAAAAAGAGAAACTGTTACACCTTGGGCATCATTTAAAAAGATGGTGACTCCCAAGAAACGTGTCAGGCGGCCTTCTGAAAGCGATAAAGAAGAAGAAATTGATAAGACAAAGAGTGTTGCAGTATCTGCAACTGAAAATGTTGTTGATGAAAATCAGGAAGAAATAAAAGAAAATGGGATTGACCAGAAGCCAGAGAAAATTACAGAAGAGCCTAAAAGAAAGGTTGACACCTCTGTGTCCTGGGAAGCTTTTATATGTGTAGGTTCTTCAAAGAAGAGAGCCAGGAAGTCATCATCATCTGATGAGGAAAGCCAAAAAGTAGAAGAGTCTGGACAGAGCAAAGAGACAGCAACAGATGCAGTTCTTACCAGCTCTCAAGAGAGTGATCAAGGACAGGGGAATTCTTCCCCAGAGCAAGCTGGAAGCCCATCCGAAAGTGAAGGTATTTCAACATGGGAATCATTTAAAAGGTTAGTTACTCCAAGACGGAGATCTAAAACCAGAATGGAAGAGAAGACCGAAGACTCTGTTGTGGGATCTAGCCTGGAGCATTCAACATCGGATGGTGAGCCTGGAAAAGATGAATCGTGGGTTCCATTTAGAAAACTGATGCCTGGACGCAGGAAGAAAAAGTCAGATGGAAAGCCAGAACCAGCTCATCTTAAACAAGCAAGAGAAGACATGACAGAAACAGCTGAAGAAGATTCTGATATTCCAGCTGTTGTTCCTTTGTCTGAATATGAAGCAGCAGAACAGGAGAAAATGGAAGCCCAACGTGTGAAGGATGCTGAAGCGATGAGAGAAGGCACCTCAGAGGAAGAGAGAGCAGAAAAGTTAGAGGAGACCCTAAGAATGGAGCAAGGATCTGGAGGGCTGGTGCATGCAGTTGCTGTTTCTGTTGTGGAAGAGGAAAGGGCAGTGAGCAGCATTGAGGAAAGGTCACCATCGTGGATATCTGCTGCTCTGGCAGAGTGCATTGAGCAAGCAAGAGAAGAGGAAGAGAAAGAAACTCGAAAAACGGCTGAACTGGGTGTTACTGTGGAGGATGCAGTGGTAGCTGCTAAGACAGTGCCAGAGACTAGAAAGGATGTAAGTGATGACACCACAGCAAGTGAGCTGGAGCTAACCTCAGAAGCAGTGACTGCTCTGGAGACAGCAGAAGCTTCCTGTGCTGAAGAAACAATGGAAGTGTCCCTTGCCGAGGAGACAACTGAGATGGTTTCTGCTGTTTCACAGTTGTTAGAAACCCCAGATACTACAGAGGAAGCTACACCTGTTCAAGAAGTAGAGGCCACTGAACAAAATTTGAAAGACTTGGACAAGCAGACACAAAAAGTTCTTCATGAAGTTGCTGAAAGAGTAAAATCAGATGTAGCACAGCTGGTTAGTGAAAGAGCCGTGACAGAAACTATAATTACAACAGTACAGGGACCGGAGTCAGAAGTGAAAGGCGATGCTAAAGATGGGAATATTGTAGGCCAGGAAGCTGTTTTGCTTGAGCAGTCCTTGGAAAAAGAACACAAAGAGGATGGCCCCCAGCCCCAGCAAAGTGCAGGGACCATTCAGGGCCAAAACAGAGTTGAAGAGAGTGTTTTACCTGAAGGCTCAGAGAAAAGTGAAATACCTTCTCCGATGGAAGAAAGCACAGAAGGACATGAAAATGTAGAGGTATTGAGAGATGAAAGCCAGTGTCAGGCATATGAAAAAGCAGTTGTAGAAGACCATAAAGAAATAAATGAAGTGCAGAGGACAATAGAGGAACCTTTATCACATGACAAAGAGTTTCACAGCATCAAAGCCATCACTCCCAAGGAAGAGCTGTTTGCAAAGCAGGAGCCTTCAGAACAAGAGAAACTGCCCATAACAGAATTGACACTGGATGAGACAAGAGATAAATGTGCTCCAGAAGTAAAACCTGCAGTAAGTATTGCATATAACACAAAGGTTGATTTGTCAAAGAAAAAGTCAGCAAGTGTTAGATACTATACCTAGTTTAGAACCAGGCTGTGGGTATATTACTGTCAAGGACCTTCCTTGTGCTGCCTGAGACAACTGAAGTTCATTTCCAGTGAGAGACACACAGATACCTAGAAGCAGCAGGCACTGAAGCTTGTGTGCAGGGTGGGGTGGATGCAATGCCTGCAGAAATGGAGTAGGAGATGGTGTGCATGGATCCAGAGATACTGAAAAGGTTGCCATTAGGGCTCCTGCGCTTCACAGAGTGACTGAAGCACTGGGCACCTAAGATACAGATGTGATCCATGTGACACCATACACAGTGGATGTTGTTTTCAGTTGTAGGCAGAAATACAGGTGAAGCTGAGGTAGCTCTGCAAAGGGAGGACATGAAACAACACCACTACCTCCAGCTCTAAATGCCGCAGTTACTGCGGCTGGCACATTCCTACCTTCTTCCCTACCTCCTCATCTTCCTGGCTTAATCTTTGTTTCACATGCTGCCAGCTGTCCCTTCCTTTAATTAATTTTAAGGCTGCCCTGTGTTTAATGAGCTACATGTCCTCAGAAGCAACCCAGGCTGGGGTCTTGGTGAGCCACTAATCTCTGTGACATCACCTTGTGCTCTTCCTACAACTCTTGCCCTTTTGAGTGTTGTGGTTTTTCACCTAGAACATTGCTGGTCACTCCCTGCTTGTATGCTTTTTCACAGATCTCTTGCAATTCTCCACAGGTTCAGGACAAGACAGAGGATGAAATCTCATCCTTGGGGCTTACAGCTGAAGAGGCTGTGCAGCTTGAAGGAGAGGGCAGAATGCTCACTGTGGGACCAGAGTGCACAGAAGCAGTTGTCACTGTGGTCCCTGCTAAAAATGAAAAACAAGATGGCGTTCCTGACTCAGAAGAGCCAGTTTGTACTGAAGGAGTTCCTAGCATGACACCTGCCTTGAGAGAGGAAGATGCTGTGCTCAATGGAGTAAAAAGCACAGAAGTCACTGTTCCTGAGGTTCCACTGCAGAGCAAGGGAAAAACCTCTGCCCTTCCTTCAAAAACAGTTGGCTCAGAAGCAGCTGTGGACTCTGTGCCCATCCTAGAGCCACAATGCACTGAAACCCACTCCAAGAGTGATGAAATCAAAGGTGGCAAAGTGGAAGGAGCTGTCCTCAAATCTGAAATGTGGGTGGAGAGCACTTCCACTTTTGCTGAGGCTCCTGTGCAGATTGAAGCAGATGGGACATCTGATTTAGCATCAGAATGCCCAGAGATTGTTGAAAATGGAAGTGCTGTTATTGCTGATACATATCCTAAGAAATGTGAAACACTTAGCAACTTGGCTGGAAAAGAGACTGTGGGAAAACAACAAGAACTTGTAGAAACCTTGAACTGTCAAGGTTTCCAGAAAGAGGATAAGAAAAATGAGCAATTGATGGAAGGAGCCAAAGAAGTATTTGAAGATGGAAAACGGGAAGCTGTGAGACATGATGAATGTTCAACTTCTGTCCAGCAAGAGGAAGGCTCTGACTCAGCCTCCCCACAGGCTGAAAGCTCCGGGGCTCTGAAAACACCTGTGGCTCCAGCAGCTGCAGCAGGTGGAGAGCACGTCATGGCAGAAACTGCGACACCCGCAGACATGACAGCCAAAACTGTACAGCCCTTGGCAACCACACCAGAGCAAATGGCTTCTGAAGAGGTCCCAGTTTCTACTCTTGACTGTTCAGGCTATGAGACTGCAGAGCTTGGTAGTGTGGAGGCACCCAAGCCTAGAGTAACTTGTGCTTCCATGAACGGAGTGTCAGAGGAGGGAGAGATGCCCCAGAGCACTGGGCAAGCCGAACACAATGGTATTCCTTCCAGTCACAGTCTGTCTCCCAGCCATCCGGAATTTCAGAAGCACGTTGTTCAGTCTGTGATTATAGAGTCCCAGAGTACCAAAGTTGTATTGAATGCCATCCAGTCAGCTGTTCACAAACTTGCAGAAACAGAAGAGTTGGCTGCCCTTGAGTCAGAGCAGAGCATTAACTCCATAGGGAAAAGCCCATCAGATACGATCGTACCTGAACTTCTGGGAAGTATGCAGGTAGATCAACAGCTTCCAGTAAAAGAGGAAGAGATAAGAAGTAAAGAACAGGAGCTCAAGCAACCAGAAATAGTGAAAACTGCTACCTTAACTGAGTCTGCAGAAATTCATGCAGCTGTGGAAAAAACAAAGGACATGCCTTTAACTTCTGAGATGCTGCAAGATGGACAAAGTCAGAATTCTTCAACAGTTGTGACAAGCCCTGAAGACATTTCAAGGGGAAGTGTGAGACTTCAGGAACCAGCACTAGAACAAAGTATTTCAGAAGATTCAACCAAAGATACCCTAGAGATACATGCACCAAAATTAAGGGAAAAAGAGGTTGGGTACATTACAGAAATCTCAGACCAACATACAGGACCGCAAACGTGCAGAGAAAGTGAAGAACAACCGTATCACCCACCAGTGGAAGATGGGAAAACACAAATGTGGGAGGATGACAGTTGCCAAGAAGGAACATCTTGTGATAGACAAAGTCAGAACTCGGTGGCTCTGACGCCTTGAATGTAAGTAGCATTTTTTATTTATTTATTTATAAGTAATTTATTTCTTTTTCTAAGGTAGTTCTGAGGATCTCTAAGCTGTTCTCTCTAATGTGTGGTGGTTTGCCTTGTTTTTAATTATTTTGCTGAAGGGCTACCCTCACTTCAGTGGCCTTGGACTGGGCCTATATTTTGGTGCGATATTTCTGGGAGGTAGAAAATGTACTTACCAGTTTTCCTAGGTAGGAACTCACATGATACATTTAATGTATGGGATTTAATATGCAAACACACTTTGTAGCAAAGGTCCTTTTAAAATCCTAAAGGATGTGAGTATTGCCTTCCATGGTAAACCTGGAGTGCCTCACGTACAAAGCTCTTCGCACTTCAGAGGAATTTGAATCAGAAATTTTAAGTATAATCTTTTCCTAGGGTGTATACTGCACTTCCTTCACTAAGTCATAAGACCTTTATCTCTGAGAACTGCTTGGGAAAAGATATTCTTGAGAAAGTAAGTTGTCATTACTAAATCTTTTTTGTTGTCATCTTTCTTTCAGATGTGCTAAGCATCCGTATGGCATTTGGAGAGATGCCAGTCCTAGAGAACAACTGACAATCCTGCCACAGAACCAGGAGCTTTATTCACTACCCTTTATTCTTGGATGTTAACATCTGTTCTTTTGAAGACCTCTCCTTGCCATTTGTGTTAAAAAAACAATGCCTTTAATATTGGCTGTGTCCGTATCTGTGTTCCATTTGAATGTCATTTGTCTCTGCCCAAAACAATTCATTAAGACTGGAGATGCACCACTGAGTGACTGGGCAGACCGCTAGAATTTTTGCCACAGTTATTATTGTCCCCTCATTTAATGTGTGTTCTGTCTGTCCAATCTCCTTGAATCCCTTCACTCGTCCCTGAACCCCCCTTCCTTCTTTCTGCAGTCTCTCATACCCCTCACATCTTTTCTAGCTGCCTTGATCTGACCTGTGAGTGGCTGTAGGTGCTACTCAGCTTGTGTGTGAGGGGGAAGAGAGGGGCTGACTGATGAGAACACATGAGACTTCTGGATATGTCTGTCAAACAGCAGGTACTGGATCACGCACAAATTGTTGAGCAAGGTGCTCAAGTTTGCTGCCTTTCAGTCCCATTCAGGTATCTCTGTCCATCTTTCAGTTGTATTTGTGCAGGCCTGATGTAGTCCGAAATTATTTCTACAGTGTGGCTTGAAAGGAGATGGAAAATACCCTTCCTCTGTTGTTCCAGACTTCAGGTCTCAGGACTGGACTGTAATGTATTGAATATTTATATGTATGTCTTAAACCCAGTTCTGATTTTAATGTAGAGCAATGATACTTCTGTACTGTTTAGGCATTCCCTTAAATGAATATTGTAGAGTAGCCTGGAGAGGCAATTGATACTATTGCAGTGGAAATTGGTAACATGTAGTTTCCTATTTATTGTTCCAGGTTTTTTCCCCCCTGTAAAATCTCTCATAAAATTTGGCTGTCTTGCTTTGAATATTTATATGTATATCCTAAACCCAGTTCTGATTTTAATGTAGAACAATGATACTTCCAATGACCAAAGGAGAGCCCTGACCTGACCCACTGCTCACTTTTACTTGCAGCCCTTCCTGGTTTCTGAGGACCCTCCAGACACCATTTCACTGTCACCTTGTTCTTGTGGCACTGCCTTTGTACCTCGCCCCTCTCATTCCAAGCTCTGATCATTTCTGGTCACATCTGCCCCATCCAACCCGAAGCCTTTCCCTGCTCTACATTGTCTGACATCTTTCCTGCATACACACTTCCTCCTTTTCCAACCCCTGCCTGAACTGTTTTCCCACCATACCATTCTCTGAAATTCTCCCCACTCCAGACAATCCTGTCTTTTCTGAGACAGGAGTAGGAAAGAGGAAGAGGACTTGGTAATGAGTTCTGCCTTGAATTGCAAAAAGCTGATGAGAACTTTGGGGTACTGAGGTCTTAAAAACCTTCATGAAAGGTGGATTGAACTGACAACCCCTGAGACTAGAATGAGCAGGGTGATAAAAAGATGCTTAGAAGCCCCAAGACTGAGAGTCCTGGGATGTCTGTCCCCAACAGGAATTGATCCTCTCCTTTGTTGTTTACATTAAAATCAAACAAGGGGTACAAGTCAGTACTTTCAGCTCTGATTTCTGCAGTGAAGGTTACAGATCGCACGTTGTGAAGCCAATGCCCATCGAGTTGAACAATAGCTCACGCTCATACCTGTATAGTAATTTATTTTAAAGTCAACTTTAGTGTGCAAATGCTCTTGTTACGGCAGGTGCTGGCCTCTCCTCGGGGCTGCATGTCCAGCAAGCGATGTGACTGATTGCACTGGTGTGATTGCACCATCTGGTAGCTGCCCTGTGTGGAAGCATCAAAAGATTTTTCCTTACCTCAGAGCGAATGATATAAATATTTAAAGCCAAACAATGTGGTTTCAAACAATCCAGTCTGTCTCTGTCCACCACTAGCGGCAGCTTTCCCCCATAGCTTTGGGCAATTCCAAAAACCTAGGTTGATTTCCACACGTTTAGGTTGGCTTGCCAAGGTAATGATGCTCTTAACACCACCTCACAAGTGCAAACTTGGCTGAATTTGTACAAACTGTATACCTATGTACCTTAAGCCATATTGCAATAACTGCAGCAGGTAAAATAACAAAAGCATGACCTGTGTAATCTGATTCTTACATTTGTAGCTCCAAAGCTGTTAATAATATGTAAAGTTACTTCTTGTCTGAACCTCATTTAAATAAAGCTAGCTTTACCACAATGTAAATTGTCTGTTGGTAGTAACTGAGCAGGCAAGGGCTTTTAACTTGCCTGTTTTCTCCATTAATCCAGGGCCTATGTAAGCAATGCAACAAACCTAACTATAAAACAAATACAAAAGCTTCTTTTTATAACTGACAGCTAAAGAAACCTGCTGCACCCAAAACCACGCTAATGGTGCAAGGGAGCATGTCTCCACAAAAAGATACTACTTTGTTCCAGTGTATTGCTTTGGCCTCTGAAACTCTCCTTTGAGACTGTGACTTCTGGCTTGTGCTTAAAGGCTTGAAGCTTTCTCTAATCCAATGTATTGGGTTACCAAATTTGATTTTGTGTTCTTAAGGTAGATTTTCATTGATAAATAAAGTGCAACTACAAATTTGTTCTAACCTGTGTATTGTGGTGGGTTTTTTTTCAGCTTGTTTAGTGTAAATTATTTTCTGATGGTTGCTTCATCTTCAGGGAGTTAGGTTTGCTCCTGAGAATTCATTTGTTGTTGACTGACGTTCAGCTTTTGATGTGAATTAAAGAAGATAATTACAGAATTAAACTATGGTTTGGCTCTAAGTTTCAATAAAATATGCATATGTCAGAAGAAGTAGTAAGAATAAGGTTCTCCAGAAGACTGAAATACCTTTATTAAATTCAAGATAGATAACAGTATTCAGTGAGCCAGAATGAAAAATTAGTAAATCATATGCCTTGCTGGTGTGACTGAAGTATAGAAAACTCCAACAAAGCAACAACATAAATGTCCACAAAACCTTTGTCATAGATTAGTAGAGGAAGGGTCTTAGGCCCATAACTGGTATCTTCTAGGCTCCCCCACTTCTGCTTAGGGAGAGTATAATCATGGCACCAAAAATCAGGGTGTGCTGCTGATTGATGTTAGCAGACCTTGGACTTCAGACATGAAATTTTTCCAGCTGTTTATGTTCTGTGGCTGAGGATGATGAGCAGTGTTTGTATCTTAAGATAGATTCACACCTGAACTCCTTTTGTAATAATTGGTGCCTTCCCATCCTCAACTAAAATGCTAAATCCAGTGTCTGCCAATACTTCGCTGTAGGGGTTGCAGCAAGTGCAGGGATATTGGAACACTGCAGGTTGCCTGTCCCTTTTCCTCCTTTGGCATGGTGTCAGGGGCTCACACTGCAGGGACTGATCTTACTGTCCACCTCCAGCATCTGGAGGTACAAATTGAGCCAGCATCTCCTGCCAGACCTTATGCTCAAGGTGTACACAGCCTCTGGTGGCCCTTTTGTAAGATTTGTGCATTCATACTGGTGAGTGAAATCCCTAAACAGGCATCTAACTAGGGATTGGAGTCCAAACCTCTTGCATCCCAAGGAGGATGCATCTTGTAGGGCTGTTTCATTGGCAATAGCTCAAGTATCCTGCCTGTTAGCTCAAGCTATGGAAGCTGGTCTGGCTTTCCCGTGCAGTCCAGAGCATATGGGAGGCAGCTGTGCTCATTGAGGAACCTGCACAGCTTGGATACAGCAAGTGCTTGGGGATGGGCAGGAGGCTTACCAAAAGCAGAGAGGATTCCTGAGATGTTCATGTCTGGATGCTGAACGCTGGATGTTTGTCATTCACAGCTGCCACATGGGAAGGGAGTAGTAGGCCTGAGGAGGCTGATGGTCTGGCAAGGAAGGATGTAGCTTGGAATGAGGAGCAGTGTGGAGCAGAAGGCCAGGGGAATTGGCAGCATAGGGTTTGAAGTTCTAATTTCATGGGCGGGGTGAATGATGTGATAAAGGAGGGTGACAGCTCTGTGAACATTTTGAGATACTCCTAACAAGGTGGAAACAGCCACCACAGTGCTAACACCTGATACAGGGCTGATGTCTCGTTGGGCACCACATGTAGTCTTTACAAAAGTAAGAATTGGAGACAGGAGTCTAGTAAAGGTGTGTGTCTGTTCTGCTTCAACATCCTCTTAAAAAAATACTACCAATTCCTTAAAATAGGAAGAACAGTTTTAGGAAGCATCTCTTATTCCCCCTTGAAAATGACATCCACTTCCAGAGCTTGAAAAGGCTTTGTATAATCACAGAATGATTTGGGTTGGATGGGACCTTGAGGATCATCTGGTTCCAACCCCCCCTGCAATGGGCAGCACAAGGAGTGATGATATTATGAAATGAGGGAAGCAGAAGTCTGATATGCCACAGGAGCTGTGCCCTGGTGATGGTCTCTGTGTCAGCTTGACCCTGTCCTCGTCATTCGTTCTACAGATACGCCTCTGTCCCTCCTACAAAGGCACCAGACTAGGAAGGATAACCAACGTGATGCCTTTCCTCTAAGCAGCTAGACAAGAGGGAATTGTGGAAAATTGCGAGGCATTTGCAAGCCAGTTGCTCTCCTGGAAGGCAGACATCCCAGGAAGCCTTCAGGAAGCAGGCTGGGAGCAATCCCTGCCTTCTCCCCAGTGCAGCTGTTCCCCTGGGGGGGGGGTCTTCTGTTTCCCCTCAGCCTTGCAGTACTATGGCCTCCTCTCCCCTGCCTATCTCTCCCTGCTTTGTAAGCAGGTTCCTTGTGAACTTCTAAATGAATTTCTGGGAGATTTTCACTGGACAGTCCCAGGGGCAGCATGACAGTCAGTGGTGCCTATCATTTCCCATAAAAGCAGCTGTATGAAGCAGAAGTCCTGGCACACAAGTGCCTGTACTAACGTGTCTCCCTTTCACCCTTCTGGGGTAGCCATGAGGGTAAGAAAAAGACACAGAGGGGTGATGCTCAGCCAGTATCTAGGATAATGCATGCCCAGGGCCAAAAATGAGCAGTTTTCAAGACTGGCTGACTAATGCAGAGGAGGCTGCGGTGTTACTTACAGCTCTGAGGAAAGTCTGCTTGGTGAAGATGGGGCAAGGGGGAAACATTTATTCAGAGGAAGCTTTTCTTAGCCCAATTACATTAGGGTTTTTTTATCTCCAAGACGATGTTTTCACTATCATTTCATGAGCATGATTAAGAATTACAAGGGCAAATAGGACCTGTCCATTATTCTGGAGCTGACAGAACTCTTCTAAACTAGAATATTTGCTGAATAATCTTGAAAATAGCATTATTTTCTTTGGCATAAGTCTCCCTACTGGGAAAATGCTTTTATTGGATTTTTGCATAATCTGTCTTGATCCTGCAATTGGATTCCAGCTCATACATCCTCTCTCTTCCCCACAGCAGAGCCAGTTAATGCCTCGCAGATGCAAGGGGGGAACCTGCACCAGTATGAATGATGTGGCAGAGTCTGGGCATATTGCTAACAGTTCCTCATACAAAAGCATATTTAATTAAAAACCCCAAACAAACAGACAAGCCCCTTGAGCCATTATTGGCACCAGTCAGCAGAAGCAGGCTCATATTCATTATGGACTCATATTAATCATGGCAGTATATTGACTATGTTGAAATTCCTATTTTGTTTTCTTTCACTCATAGCCAATAGTTGCTCATGAAGAGAACAGATACAATACTTCTTTCTGTAAATATTCCTTGATGTGTCTCAAGGCACTGGATGTTCCTGTTATTAGTTACTTATTTTTCCAATAGAAGAGGCATCACATTTTGTTTTCTCTTTCCTATTGAGAGCTTGGATCACTTGTGTAGCATCAAATCTTACAATCTAAGCAGTAGAGATGATTTTACCTAAAACCCCTCAAAATCCTATTTTTAGTTTTGACTAATGTACAGGAGCACAGTGATGATGAGCTATGAAAAACCAACCTGCTGTAGTTCTACGTTATACCATAGAAACCAGGAACCTTGGCATATCACTGAAAAAATAATACTTGAATTTTGAATTGTAAACTATGAAAGGTATTGATTAAGTTCCCCCATTGAGCAGCAAAGTAAAACTAGCAGGAGAGTGACGGTGGGTGGCTCTGCCAACAAGCAGGGACGCAGAAGAGCACAGCTGGAGGACTGCAGGAGTGGATACCAACATGCATCAAGTGATACAAGATTGCTGCTACTGGAAACAGAATGTTCATTATGACAGACTTGGCATTAGGAAAAAAATCAAGAGACGCTCCACAATCTGCAAAACCAGAAAAAGATTTAAATGAGTTGAAAAGCAATGAGTGCTTTTATTGCATGTGGATTTGTGACCTGTTTGCAATGCAGATAGTATGGTCACTGTGGCTTCTCAAGGATGAAGTGCTCTTTAAAGAATATGTTCATACATTTATATTAACATTTGAAGTAAGAGTATCTTCACTTTAAAGATAAGCTCATAGCTTTAAAATAACATTTAGCAGTGAACCTAAGATAGTGTGAAGCTACTGCTCTCCTTTCTGCAAGAGGAAAGGCAAGTAAGAGAGCTTTTAAAAATTTGCTAAAAACCAGAAACATGAAAGTGTATGGTTAACTAATAATGATCTTTGAAGTGTAAAGCTCAATTTTCCCGCTCATTACCTATTTTCTTAAGGGAGACGCCAAAACCCTCTACCAGCTCCTACTCTAAATACAGCACACAGACCAAAGTTTAGAAGGTTATGTTTGAATTTTAAATGGGCTAGCCTGAAGTATTAATGATTCATCAGCCTGAAGAGCCTAAAATAGACTGTCAAGAGAGCAGTGCTGAGGTTAGGCTGTTTCAATGTTCCCGGGAAAAATGTACAGCTCTTTCTAATTCTGTTGTGATCTCAAAATGCAACCAAACAATGAGAACAGAGTGACCCTAAAGTGAGAAGATACACTGGTTTTTAAGCAGAGAGGAGGAAGGCTAAACAGAGGGAGCAGTACTGCTGATGCTTGGAGAATTAGTATTTTTCAGCCCTTCCTAAGGCAGCGCTCTGGGCTGGAGGAGCAGCTGGACATTAGTGTGCTTTGTGTGTGCACACACATGTGGGTGCATACGTGCACCCTCCTCTGGCAGGACATGCTCAGGCTCTGTCCCCTCTCTGGACCTGGGGACAGGGAACTTCAGCAGCTGCACTGAAGCTCAGACAATTGCTTCTCCATGGCCTCGCACTTCCCTGGCGCAGCTGGAACATGGTGTGCAGGGAAGTGCCGGTGTTTCCGCCGCGCTGAAATTCTTCTGCCACCTGCTTATCAGCTCATGGGTCTCTCCTGGCAGTGCTGCTGCTGTGTTGGGGACACAAAACACCCTCTCGAGGCATATTTTCCCTGGTGTACCTGCCCCTGCCAGCCTGGGCTCTTGGTGCCTTTGAGTGCTCCGCAGCCCGCCGTGCAAAGGTCTCTGCTCTCCGGGACAATTCTGCTGCGGGACAGGGCTGCCCTTCTGCCCTTCCTTCGGCTTTCCAGGGCAGCCGCTGGGTATGGGGGTGCTGCCGGGATGCTCTCCGGGGTGCGCAGGGGCTGTCCTTGCGGACGGCCCCGGTGCTTGCACTGGTGTGACTGCACCATCTAGTGCTGTCCCTGCACACCGCCCGGAGGGCTCATCTGGGTGGGGCTTCTCGCAAAAAGAAACCAAGAGGAAAAACCGACCCAGGCTGCGCCTTAAATGTGTGTAGAACCGTATCTCCTGCTTCATGTAATAACCCCAAAGGTGGAGAAATTGATGTGGCAAAGGCAGTAACTTCTAGCTGTTGTCTTCCCGGTTAGCTGAAATTCCATCCAGCCCTGGCAGCTGTTAAAGAGCAAAAAGCAGAACAGAGTGTTAGCTTGCATTAGTGATGTATGTGCACAAAACAGACGTGTGAAACGATGAGCTGCTTTAGTGGGCTCTGAAGGGAAAATGCAGGCTCAGTTCTAGATCGCTGCTGTATTTGGTGCCATGAGACTGGGAAAGTGCTAGAAGAAGCATTTATATGGCCACGGCCAAGACTCCACAGGGGCAGCCACTGTGCACCCCAAAGAGCATCCCCTTGGCAGCATCCCCATACCCAGGGGTGCACTGGAAAGCCAGAGAACGGGGCAGAAGGGACTCTGGCAGCCCTGTCCTGCAGCAGGCTGCAGAGCACTCAAAGGCACCAAGTCCCGAGGCTGGCAGGGGCAGATACACCCAGTTTATACCACAAATGGCAAAAACCAGAGGACAACCTCAACTAAAATAAAGGTAATGGAAAAGAAGAAGAGCCAGCCTGTCTCTGTGTGAAAAGGAGAAAGCAAAATGGGTTTTGCTTTGTGGAAAGCAGTTGTGGAAAATGTACTTAGACAAAGAGCAAACTCTAAGTCAGCTAAATGTAGAGACAACACCTGTTTTACATCAATTAGCTGAGCTGCTCTCTTCATAATAATCTTCTGGGATCCATACCCAGGGATGGTGGTGACACAGTACAAAAAAAAGTAATGACCATGGCAGAGGGTTTTAAGGATGTGGTCTCTTAGGCACCCACATGGCAAGAAGCAAATAACAGCAGATTATGGAGGCCCGACAGCTGCTGCCAAACCACTCACTGCATCTGTTCCCAGTATGGCTGATACAGTCAGTCCTTGTAATGATGGATGGCAACTATCGACGTGAAAGAAATGTTTTTCATGACCCCCAGCACCGGGGGCAGATCAGATGAGGTTTGCTCTCATCTGGCAGGGACTTCACTGTACATTTACTTTATTCCAAAGTTTAAACTGTAGTCCTAGCATACGTGTAGCTCATGCTCATTGCCTGAAGAGCTGGAAATGTTAAAATTTCCACAAGAGGTCACTGTGAGGCAGTGCATCAGTGATGGAAGAGGCGGCTGCTTCACAAAACCTGTACAGACTATGGACACTCGTGACAACACAGCCACAGTCAGCTGGGGTAGAGATACCAGCAGAACAGGAACAAGAGCCCAGTCATGAATTCATCTTTTGGGGAGTCAGATGGACAGGTGGGAGAAAAACAGGTGCTACAAGAAATCCAAAGATTATCACTGCCCCAGAATAAGAAATTAGTTATGTGCCGTGCTAGAGACTTTAGGATCTTGGAGGGGACATATTCCAGGATTAAGAATAATAATCTGACTACTCCATAAAGAAAAGTGCAATCTGGAAATGAACCCACAACATAAGACACCCCCTAGATCTATTAAAGAAAACCATGAATGTGTTTCAGTCACGGGAATTCATCTGCCCTATGTGGCCCCTCTCACTACACATCCACGTGAGAGAGAAGGGATATTTCTGGGGATTAGAGCAAGACCTGGACCCATGCAACATCAAGTCACTTTGGGGTCCAAATAGAATGTAAGAATGCAGTCATATGTAACAATAAGACTGCTATAAAATAATGACAAAAAGAAAAATTATTTTGAATAGGAAACCAGAGACTATGACTTTAGAGGAAGGTCATGAAGCTGGGCAGTAGGGTCATCATGAAGGCAAATGCACTTCCCCTCTAATAAAGCTTTTTGAAAAGCGAAGAGTATGAGTGTTTATCTCCTCACTCCGAAAGCCTTTTACACGTCAGTGAAATCTGCATCAGGAAAGATGGTAGGTGTAGCCTCTCCCGAGACCATTTTATGCATTTGCTTAACTGAGACCTTTTTTTCTCCATCTCTAAGAACTGCTTGGGAAAATAAGATAATCTTGAGAGAGTATATTGTCATTAATAAAACTTTCATAATTCTCTTCTTTCTGTTGGATACACTGAGCATTCATGTGCCTTTTGGACAGATGCCGGTCTTAGAGAACAAGTGGCAAGGCTGTGGCAGAGTCAGGAGCTTTATCCATGAGGCTTGATTCAGGGGTGCTGATGGTTACCCTTTGAAGACCTTACCTTTTTGTCACGGTCATAAAAAGCAATGCCTTTAATGCTCAGTATAGCTACACGTGTGCTCCATGCCAAGGTTTGCACAACAGAGCCAGGATCATGGAAGATAACTCACTCCCCTCATGGAAGGCAGGAAGGATTCCTCTCCCTCCTACTCCCTTTTCCTATTGTGAGACAGGGACAGAAACAGGGGCATGTACTGCACATGCTCTCAAGTGAAGGGAAAACTGAAGCTGAAATTAGGAAAGACTGAGAGAGAAGGGGAGAAAATCACATTCTGCTTAGAGGCTGCAGTGCTTGAAATACTTGTTTGGTGTCATTCCAGCAGAACAGGCGGTGTCCTGTGCCTGCACTCTCTACCAGTTGTTACACTGACATTCTACAGCCTCCCTCTTCTTTCACCAGCTCTCTTGCAGCCCTGTTCTGGTGAGAGGTTACCACTCTGTTTCTCTCCCAATCCTAACCCTTATCCTTGTCCTGGTTCTGGCTGGGATAGAGTTAATTGGCTTCCTAGCAGCTGGTACAGAGCCATGTGTTTGTACTCAGCATGAGGATAATGTTGATGACACACTGATGGTGTGCTTGTTGCTGAGTAGTGCTTTCCCCAAGTCAAAGACGTTTCAGTTTTCCTCGCTCTGTGGGTGAGGAGGAGCATGAGAAGCAGGGGGGGAACACGGCCAGGATGTGAACTGGTCTGAGAGCACTGGGGTTGTGGCCTACTTGACAGATCCAGCATGGCTGCTCCAGCGCGTGATGTTGCCACCAAAGGCCCTGTCAGAGGCAGGGCCATTCCTGGACCTAACCATTGCTTCAGCAGGTGCTTGATTTCCCTGGGGTCCCCTTTGGGTTTCTTAGAGCTGGAGCAACTCACCCGTGTAATCTTAACACATTTCTTGCTGCAGGATGGTACCGAGAAATGCCCCTTCTTGGTCCCATCAGACACCGAAGAAGAATTTTGCCACTCAGCTGGTAGGTTTTAAACACGGACTGAGGAGCTGCCCTTGTCTATAGCACTTCGTAAGCTGGCACTTCTGCAAAACTGCCTGCTTCACTTCAGGCAGAGCAGTTCAGCTCTGTCCAGGAGACCTCTTGAAGCCTGGAGTGTTACTACTTTGCAAACCCTGGTTATGCTCAGTGGCAGACATCAGTGCTAAGTGCCACTGTCATTGTATCTCTATTTCCCAGCTCTCAGAGCCATGTTTAATTGCGTTCCTTGACAGCAACAGGAAATAGATGTGCTCATTTCTCATGTAAGAGTCACCATGGAGGTGTGGCACTGCAAGGAAGTACCGCTACTGGCAGCTACATGACAGAGCAAATAAATCCTCTTGGCAGCAGCAGCTGCACTTTTTTCCTCTCACCATGCCAAACCTCAGCTCCTGTAAGCACTCTGGAGGAGCCCACCAGCACGGCCAGTTATAGAGGGAACCATCACCTCACACTTCCTTGCAGTAGTGTCAGAAGCAGGGAAATGTTTTCTATGACATTGCAACACTAGATGACTTTCTCATGGGTCCACCAAGGATACAGGAATTGATGACATTTCATTTCTGTAAGTCAGCTTCTTCTTAGAGCACAAAACAACCTATCTATGATGGGGGGAAGGGTGGAAAAAGCATCAATACAATCATCATTTCCAAATTCCTAGTATGCTCTTCTCTTTAAGACACAGATACAAATCCCATGCTAAGAGATTTCTGACCCTCGAGCTAAGGAGCACTGAAGGTGGTGCTCCCATTCCCTGAAGCGAGTGTACTGCATTTGGTAGCACCTTCTCTTGCTGGAAGGGGCAAGGGGAAAGCACCAGCCCTGAGAGGAGAACTCATCAGAGTGCTGCTAGCCCTGTGCTGGCAGAGCAGAAGCCACGTGTTCTCAATTCCATCTGTGACAGGCATTGAAAGGCAGAAGCTCCTGCTTCCACTCTTGCTCTAAGTTAGGGGCACGGTCTGACTGCATAGATTCATAGAACTGTGCAGGTTGCAAGTGCTGTCTTTGCAAGCTGCCCAAGTGTCACACCCACCATGCAAAGTTATCACAGAAACCACTGCAATGTCAAAATCCTCTATAAATGTAAAATATCTCAGTGTTATTTCTGTGCCTTACACATTTCCACTCTTCTAAGAAGAAACAGTTAATATAATACAAAAAATACCAAAGCAAAACAAAAAAAAACCAAACCCCACCCCAAAACAGGAAAGGTGGTGTTCTTACAGGCATGATCACAGCTTCACAGTTTAGGTGGCTGCTTCCTGAGTAACTGCTCAGCTCTTTCAGACTCTCCTCATTTAGTTTGAGCTGCTGTTTCACCACATGTTAGCTTTCTAATCTGTCTGGCGCAGCTCTGCACACAGATGAAAGGTGATCTATTTTTCAGCTGATTCCTTCTACTGATGTTTGCTTTTGTTTCACTTGCAGCAGATAGAACTCTGGTAACATTGTGGCCCTTTGCTCTGAGACATTTCCTATGTGACAGGAGAGATGCACAGCAACACTTACAGCCTTCAAGTCATGCCTGTAGTATGGTTTTTTTAAAATGAATATCATACTATAGTTTTATTAAAAATGGCATGAAAATTTTGAACTTTAATAAACTCAGTGAAGAAGGATGAAGTTTCCACAAAGGTTCTTTTTCAGCTCTTCTGCACAAATCAGGACTTGTTCTGGGTCCCCTTCTGTTATCAGCATTGCAAAGGTGCCTCAAAATGAGATTAAAAAAATTTAATTCTGAGTAAGAATGCAATCATATCAAAGAATAATATTATTACTATCGAACAATCATGACTCTATATTCTGTGTATATGTCTATGGAGAACTGTGAGCCAGCAGCTGGAGTGGTGCTGGTTTGCCGATGGGGCATCACCTTCCTTTCCTCATCAGCTGCCAGTCACATGCTTTGAGTGACTATTTCCCTTCGCATCTTTCAAGCACTGCTGTTGGGGTGGAAGGACCTGACCCTCCCCATTTTCCAGACTTTACCCTTTTATAGGATGCTCAGGAAAGACCTGCTCGTGCTGGGATGGGAAGCCCATGCTGGAAGTTTAACACCCGGCCTGTGCTGGAGGAAGTGCTGGGGCTGCAAGAAGAGCGGCAGCTGTGCTGCTGCTGAGGCCAGAAAATCAGGGCTGCTGTGCCTGCAGCCTTGCAGAAGTGACTGCTTGGCAGCTTCTGATGAGCCTGGAAGTCTTCAGAGTGAGCTGCAACAAGCCACAGCAAAGGTGTGGTCCAGGCTTCTGCTCTGGGAGGCAGGAATAACCAGCTAACCCCAAAAGCCTTTGGCAGCAGGTCCGGCAGAAGCCAGGCTGCTGAGACTCCTTGCTTCCTAGGGTGATGGAGGGGACACCTGCAGCGTGATGCAGAGGAAGGATGAGCACCCTCACCCTCAGCCAGGCAACTCTCTTGCTCATAAGCATGTAGTTTAGTCAGTTCCTGAGTTAATGAACATGTGGATTGTTGAAGCAACACATTAGAAAATTGAAAGATGAGACCAGTTTATCAAAAGGGGATTGAACCCTGGTTTGATTTTTACCTAATAAGCTCATGAAATAAAGCTTGATTGACAGAATATATTGTTCTGTGAATTTGAGAGACCCAAATAAACAATGGCAATACATAAAATAATTCACTGCTGAAACTGGAATTGCACAATATAATAGTAACAAAATAGAAAATGCTTTAACTGTATGGTTGAGAGGTTAAGGATAGAAGGAAACAATGGACTGATCAGAAAGCTCCCTTAAAAAGTGTATGAGCTGCTTCAAAGTGAGTCCTGACACAGTCAGCAGATTGGATACAGGCCATGGATCTGTGCTGAGGCATGCCGGAGTGCTGGGTACCTCCTCCACACTCCACAGAGCAGTACAGTAAGTGAACATTTGTGCTAACTTTCATTTTGTGGCTCTGCTTCTCTCTTCCCTGAGCAGGCTTCCTAAGGTTCCAGGAAGGCTTCAGTTTTGCCCAAGGCAATAGGCCTGGACTGAATATGAGGAAGTCCTGCTGGCAGCTCCTTTGGCACAAGGACTAAAACACTGGCACTGCAAGGAATGCCAGCCATTCCAAGGCCATGCTGAGCTCTTGCATCTTGGCACACATGACCTGTTCAAAAGCACAGATGCACCAACATCACAGCACCAAGGCTGCACTGCAGAGGAAATGTGTTACATGCTTTGGCTAAATTTCATCAATATTTATGTCCTTCTTAATGGCAGGCTTGATAGAAGCCCGTATTTAAGGACGGTGAGTTTCTCTTATTTCTAGAGATGATCACAGATCATTTGGCAAATACACATTAATGAAGGGTGTTGCAAAAGACTTCTTGCTTCTTTCTGTTTTGTTCTACTTCTGGTATGAGTGGGATTTCATTATCCAGTGCCAATGGGCATTTTTACAAACAAAAACAAAAGAACAAAATAAGAGCTGTAGAAATGGAAACACTGTCTCAGGTCGAGTAACAGCTGGGCTATTTAGACGGCCAGCCTCCATCACCACTGGTAGTCTGTCACCTAGATTTCATTAACCAAAGTGTGCTGCTGTAATTAACAGTGTAACATTTACAGTGTTGAAGTATGAATGTTAATTGGTTTTCAATTGTATTTTTTTTAAATAACCTGATTACTCCTTATCATTCATAGCTATGAAGTATCCTAATACATTTGTTGACTTTTGGGAAGCAATAAATAAGAGAGTCAATGACAGAATTCCAAAATGAACTTCCCTTATTTGTGTTTACTTTTTAAGATTAAAAGGTGTGGAAATACAATCAAGGAAAATTACTTTAACTTGGTTAAGAATGAATCAATTTTATCTTTAAGTGCTTGGGCTGAAGGTATCCAAAGAACTATTATTACTCTCCAAAAGGCAAAATACCCAAAGAAGGTAATCCTGCTGTTAAGCAGATTGGGAAAAAAATACTGAGAGATTGTGATGCCACCAGGCACCACAGCACCTGCTCTTGTCTAACCAGGTCTCCTTTAATTAATGTAAAATATGTTGCAATGTCAAAGAAGCTATTTAAAGTAAACAGAATGAAATCTATTTCTTTTTTTTTCTTGCAACTGACAACTTTTTGTGACTGAGGCTTTTATTTTGTGGGATTTGGAGCTGAAGAGCCAGCCAGATTTTCTAAACATCAAGACAGCAACTGAAGGTCCTGCAGTGTAAACAAGAGCCCAATTTTAAGTATTCAATGTTTGTAACCCAAGCATCTTCTGATAAATTCTCCCTCTGCAGAAGCAGAATAATTATCAGACCAGTGACTAAGAAGATACTTGATACAAAAATAATTGATTGCAATGGACTGCAAACTTCACTTTCAGAAGTGATAACCCTCTGTTGGAGCAGATGGATTTGTAGATGTTTCGTACTTTTGAAGTGAAGGCAGAGATGTCAAGTGACATGCCATGGAAATTAACTTCGAAGATACTCCTTTGGAAAAACATGGGGCTGAAGTTCCAGCCCGCAGCCTTGAATGATGGCAGATTTTCACCAATTTCTCAGCAGTCTGCTTTCGTTTGGTAGAAAATTCACAACTTCAGCAGGTGAGCAGACTGAGTGATCAATGAGCAACTCAGCCACAAATCTCCAAGTCAAACACTGAAAAATAAACCCTGAAGTTATCTCTAACAGTAATAATAATTCAGAGTTTAAATGAAGAATCTTGAACCAAATTGCATCTGTGCTGTAATTTCCCAAATTCTTGATGCAGCTGTTAATAATATAATTTCTAATAGTTTCTAATTCATTGTAGATAAACAAAACTGCTCAAGCAGTTGAAAGGCAATGACTTTAACATCCCTATGGAGCATCAGACAATAAAAGGGTATTTAAAAGACACCATTATCATAGCTCGACACATATTAAAACAGTCTCTTTATTGTGATTTTTTTTTTCTCTTTACCCGACAGTGTTATTTCATAAGAATAAATATTAACAGGTGAAAGTATCTCTGCTGAGCCTGCAATTTCACGTTCCTTGTAGCAGCAGTAGTCATAACCAACTCCTTCCACGGCTGCTTGCTCCCTGCCCTACCTTGCTCCTTCTTGCTGGGCAGCACACCGGCCTGCAAGGCCACACTGCCCTCCAGAGGAGCTACCTGCCCAAGTGGGAGTCACCACTTCCCATCTTCTACATCCTGGATGTTGCTAGCAGCAACACTGGCTTCAGTAAAGCCTCTTCCCGGCTCATCTCCATCCTTGCACAATCTGTGAGTTGTTCAAAACCTTCTGCAGAGCTAAAATAAGGAACAAACTTGACAGAAAAAAATAGCACTTTTTAAGACTGGTTGTTTTTCACTTGAGTCCATTCAACATGTAACTGAGCAAACATCATGATGTCCAAAGAGTGGAGAAGGAAAGGTGGGAGCAGGAATAATGTCTCACAATAAATGGTGTGGCCATGTGCACCCCGAAACAACCAGCCACCTGGAGAGTTGAGCTGAACTGTTGTACTTTGCCCCAGAGCAGAGCTCTGGAATGAAAAGCAAAAACAGCATCTAAGCAGTAACTAACAGCTGAGGTGGCAGCACCTTTAGCAGCTTCAGTCATTTTGGAAATGAACTTGTGACTATCCCCTAAACCACAGATACCTCAAAAGCTGACATTACCCTGAACTAGGAAAGATTTATTCTTTTGTTTTTCTACTCTGAGAGCATTTTTAAGGAAGATTAAATAAACCCCACATTTAGGGGAATTATATTGGTAGATGAAGATCCTAAAGAAGTTTTAAAATGGGAAACACTAAAATAATTCTGTAAGATGTTATTTTTTTATCTCAAAAAGACTTCTATACTTTGAAGTAAATTGATTTTAAATCTAATACAAGAGAGATAATAAAATCAATACCACTTACAATAAACTTTACAGTAACTGTCATATTATAATAAACTGGGAAAAAGTCTAGTATGTAGTAACTTTTTGTGCTAAATCCACCTTAAATTTTAGTAAGCTCACTGTTCACTTGTGTGACAGAGGTTTTAGTCTGATGAACAGGATACATCACTTGGCTTTTAAACTGATTCAGCAAGAGCTCATTCAGGAAGACCGAACACCGGCAACCTTTCACCTTCAACTCAATAAATCATATCCCATTTAATTCAGTTTTTATTCAATGAAATGATGTATAAAAACTTACAAATCTGAGAACTTAACTATACACAAAAAGATGATATTCAGTTTAAACGTACACACAGAGAAGAGCTGTGGTTTGTGACTTGCCCTCTCCCACCCCTCCCCCCAAACACACACTGTCTCCATTTATGATGGGGCACTTTTTCTGTCCACTTACGCCTTCTGCTGGCCCAGTAATTGCTCAGTGGGCTTCACTGCTGCTGTCACTTTAGGTTTTTAGGCTACCAGCAAAAAATCTGGGCATCTATATGAAATAACAAAAATCAACAACTTGATTTTTAACACAAAGATGCAGTACTACCATCAGCAGTAACTAAAACTACAGAATTCATCCTTTCAGTTTTTGCAGGCTTCGTCTTGGCTTTCAAAATAACAGGACTCTCATAGAGCAGAATTTCCCAGCCAGCACTACAGATTCATTTTAAAACAACCATGATCCCCTGTTGCTAGAACACCACTTTTTCTCCCTCTTAACTCATGCCATTAGACCAAATGAAATCATGGACATTCCTTGCCTGAGTAAGGGAATAAAGCTTTTCTCTCTCCTTTCATCCAGAATGACTCAAACCTATATATAGCTAACAACACACGCACGTGCTGCACTAGCGATGGTGCAGTGCTCACCAGTATGCCACTTCTCTAGTTTCCTTGGTAGCTTGGGTGACAACACTTACCTATTGGCTTCTCTTCAACAGGTCAATAAAAATGCACACAGCTCAGGACGTTTCAAATTTGGTTAAAAGTAACCTGTGCAATGACTAGTTCTGTTGAACAACTAAAAGACATTCCAGGCTGAATCTGAGAGTAGATGGCCAGTTACTTAAAAAGGATGTGTGCATTTATTTACCTGTACCAAATATACACACAAACACTTTATATATATAAAAATCTTTATACATATACAGTATATATATATATATATAAAGATTGCCATCACATTACTATTACAGCTACTTTAGTCAAAATTTGACTAAGTAACGACTTTGCTTGACTCTGAAACAGATACCCAAAGGCATACTTGAAGGAAAACATACAGCTAAAAGAAAACCAACACCCTCAGCTCTTTTTAACTCAATGAACAGAGATTTCTGCATTCCTTGAGAAAAGTTCTGAGGGCTTAGGTTATAACCTTAATTGACTTGCATGTGGACTTGTAAAGAGCATGGTGTTTAATCTGCCAGATCTCAAAATGCCTTCTACCAGGGAAACTAAAATACATATATCCTTTGCTTACCAAACTGATACTCTGTTTCTCGTTACACTCATCATTGTATCTAAATACACTTTTAAGCAATCTAAATTTTGTTTAAAATCTATTAAATTTGGAATAACTAATACTATCAACATAGTTAGCTGGATTGTTTTTTTACGTTCCTTTGTATTAAAATCAATTTTGTTGTGGTTTGATGCAAGAGCTTTTTTGTTTGTTTTGGTGGGAGAGGCAAAGTCCAATTTCCTAATGTGCCAGTACAGTTCTGGTTGTTGAAGACAAAGGGTGGGAAGGAGGTTGCTGGAAAAGATGGCGGGGATAAGTGAGGTAAGAGGTAGGGGGAGGAAAAAATTGGTTTAATAAAAAATGAGTAAAGAAACTTTAAAAAATTGATATAGGTTTCACATTCAGTCCAACAACACTGCTTCCTGCTCCTTTTTGATGGAGGCTAACACTGCATTATCAGTCTCTGAGGCTTCTGTGTCCCCACCACCTAACAGAATGGAACGATCTTCTTCTAGTGTAAAGACAGAGTTTTGATTTTGGCACGAATGTTTGACTACTTCATTGGGAGTTGAAAAAGTTTTGTCACACAAGTTACATTTGTAGGGCTTGTTGGTCTGTACTAACATGTTGTCCATTTGACTGCCTTCCTCAAAAGTACAGAGCTCCAGAGTCTGTTTATCCACCATCGTGTACGTGTCCATGCTCTGGTTTAGGCACACGTGTCTGGCAGCCTGGTTAGCCCTACAAAAGCTTTTGTCACAAGTGCTGCACTTGAAGGGCTTGCCTGTGTGTATGTACATGTGCTCCCTCCAGTGGCTTTTCTGAATAAATTTGCGACCACAGATGGAGCATTCGTATTTCCGTCTCTTTACCTCCCTCTCTTGATCTGCCTGCTCCAGGTTGTCAATGTCTGCGATATCAGAGGGGGGAGGTGTCTCTGACTGCTGCTGCCCATCAATTATTGGAGAGTCTGAGATCTGCTGCAGCTCGCTGTCACTAATCATCCCTGCTTCAGGCACTTCCATGGCGTCTTTATCAGCTGTGTTGTTACAGAGAGACAAAGAAATATTACTTTCTCCCTGCTGGCTAGATGTGAAGGGAACTCCTGTGTGGATCTGCAGGTGCTCCCGCAAACTGCTGCGCAGATTGAACCGGCGACCACAGAGGTGACAGGCATAGTATTTTGGGAAGCTTCCATTCCTTTTCATAATGCTTGGCTTGACATGTGCAATCGTGAGAGAGGCAGGCTGTTCATCTGAAGAAGATGCTTCCATGTTGGCCTCTTCTCCCGAAGGTGAATTATTACCAGCAGCAGATACCAATTCTGGAGATAGAGAAGATGGCAACGGGTCAGAAGCAGACATATTTGTCCGGGTCACTTGTGGCAGATTTGCACCCAACTGCGAGAGCTGTGAGCCTTCAGAAACCTGCTCTTGGTTCATCCGTGATGTCTGTGGCCGTGGTTCTCGCCCAAGTTTGTCAGTCGCTGACGTAACCTTAGTGGGATGTCTTATCTGGTGATCTGCAATCTGAATGCCATATAATGAAGATGCTAATGGAAAGACTTGATCCGGGTGAGAAAAAGTTCCCTGACTTGCAAGGCTGGCCTCTTGAATTAGTGGATATGCATGCAGAAACTTTATTCCCTGTTCTAGTCGAACTGGGTCAATGAGTTGTGGTGCCATCTTCCCAGTGTACATCAAATGCAAGAGATAACTGAAGATATCTGGTTGTATGTCGGTCGCTTTCAAACGGACACATTCACTGAAAGGTGAAACAAAATTATAAACAAGAGATAAGGAAAATATTTTTTTCCAGTTCTAGGTTATTCAAGCCTTGATAAAAATAGGAGGCTTCTACTTAAATTCAAAAGACAGAATCTGCAATGAATATTAACAGAAATGATTTACTGTAAAAGAGCTAAACTTAGGAGCTACTTGAAAGATGACTTTTTTCCTCAGTGAAGTAACCAGCTTGAAAGAAAAGCTGTCCCATTGCAATCTATACCATTCTAAACTGCTTGTTGCAAATGTGGTGTCACATATTAATATATTTTGTAAACTACAAAGACATTTTTCCCCTTTTCTTGGCTGGATTCAAACACATCTGTAGCTAAATTAAAACCTGCTAGCATGGGACTCTAAATTCACAGTCCATTAAACTCTTCTCAGTATTTAACCCTGAAAACACCTAAAATTCATCTGGCACTTCCCTGCTGGGCTTCTATGTCCCACTAGGGTTTACAGCTACAGTTCTGCAAGTGTGTGGTATGGCACTGTCCCAAGTGCATTACGATCCAGAAACCATGCGGGACAGGGTGTGAATCCCCCTGGGCATCTGATGCAACAGGTGTAACCCATGGAGTCCAGGTTCCTTACGCCGCAGAACAGCAGCTTCTTTCCTTGAATAGGGAAGGAGAAACAGCAGCACCAGTGGACCGCCTGGTCAGCCTAGCAGTCCCTTGGTTAGAGCACTCAAAGGAAGATGCTTAGGCTGTGATGCTTTCTTCAGCCCAACAGGACTGAAGCCAACACCACCCTCCAGCTCAGTGTGCCCTATGCATCAACCTTTACGATGCTCAGGACTGAGACAGCTACCACTGCTCTAGCCAAAGCTGTATTTCCGTGCAGAACGCAAGGCAAGGTTCTCAGAAGAAGAAAGAAAACACGGAACATCTTGGTTAGCTCAGTTAGCTAACCAGAGAGGAACTGGGATTCTAATTATTTTTCAGAAGTATTTGTAGCTCCTCTATTAAAAACAAACATAAATAAAACACAGAAATTCAGAAATGGACATGACTGCGTGCTGTGGCCTGAATGCTCTAACTACCATAGGCTACCAAGCTGAGGATGAAATTATAGGCAATTCTTCCATTTCTTGAGGTACACCCTTCTCGAGCTCTCTCTGTGACTGTTTCTGAATTCAGATATATGACTCAAAAGTAAACCTTGCAATGCTGTTTTCCAAAGATGACTGTGTGCTCTTGATGGAGCATCAAGACTGATACATCTGCCTGCAGTACTGTTTCAGAAGTGCAAATGCACTTCTGTCCTAGCAGTTCACTTTTGGCTAAGAACTCTTAGCCAATGAGTTAAGAGTGTGACTCACTTAACATAAACTTTCTGAGTTATTTCAAGTATTTTGGAAAAAGACCAAAAAATCTTTAGAGTGGTCTCACACTTTGGTGATCTTTTCAATGTCTTCAATGTAAGGCTGTGGTACAAAAAAAAAAAAACCAAACACAGAAAGAAAAGTACCACAAACCCCCTTATTTTCCACCATGTAGTATTTTACCATTTAACTGACTGAAAAACTGCAAAGAAATGAAACACATACACCTCTTTTGTAAGTTTATTTCTCAAAACCTCCTAGCAAATACTTACTGGGTTGTATGTAACGTTACACAAATGTCAAGAACAGTGTCAAGACAGAGCAGAAGATAGTAAGTGGGGGAAGGAAAGTGCAGGAAAGAAGACAGGATCCTTGAAGTACTCAACTGTAGAAATTCTATGTTCTATGCTTTTTTAAGGATAAAGAACTTGTGCTGAATTATAAAATTACTGTTAATGAATCACAGTTCAACTTGAACATGTTCTAAAGTGATGTTCTAGTTTGGAGATAAGACTGGATTCCATACTCCTTATGTCAGAGCAAGAAGCAAAAAGAACATTTTTGTTTCAAAATGTTTCTAGACTTCCTTAGCTTAGTTAACTGAACAACATTTAAATGGTGAACCTTTTTACAGTTACCTGGTTTGATGAACAAACAACATCTTGAAGTAGTTGGAGAAAGAAGCGAGGACAGATTTGTGTGCCTTGAAGTAGACATCCCCAATGGCAACTGTGCAGTCACACAGGAAACCGAACTCTCTCTGAGCATTTAGCTGCTGCAGCAGAATAAGTCCATGGTTGGCCAAATCCATTTTTTTACACTCTGAAAAGCAAATGACTTTCATGTAAAACTTAACAGTAGATGCACAGATGCAACAGTAGCTGTCTCTTAACAGATATTTTCTCCAATATCCAGATGCCATACTTTAGTAACACATCTTAACCACAAGTTACTGTATAAAAGATACCTTACATATAGGCAAGGATCTCTCTTTCGTGATCGGCAATGCAATTCACAAAGGTGTGAGTGATTTACCAAGGCTTAAAGAGCAAAGGAGAACCACGACTAAAGTGTTCTGAAAAGGCATGTTGTGGGTACTTGGATACAGAAATATAAATAGCTAAGGAAGATATATTAGTAAGTAGTAAAAACACCTATACACAATAGGAAAAAGAAAGTGTTTTGGTTGCTACCTGTCTGCTCAAATAGGAAAGCTGAATTTCTGACGTCAGTCACCCTCACCTATGTTGGTGGGAGTGTATTTTTAACCTGGATTTTAATGTCTCTCTATATCTTTTACCTAAAAGTTATGGGTCCATCCAGCTGAATCCAAGTTCAACATTAGATAACCAAACATTTGTGATGGTTATGCCCTCTCCTGGGAAACACCAGATACACACCTGAATCTTCCCAGGCTCATACAGTGAATTCATTCTAGGTATTGGCAAGCCCTCTGGACTATAATTTCACCTAACAATTATTGATCTATTTACTGAGACCAGCCACAAAAGCATTTTTAAGAAGTCTGCATGCCTCATGCCTGCCTAGCAAATCAAGAAACTGAAAGAGTGAGAGGTGCAGTTCTGTCCATGGCCAGCCTTCAGCACCAGGTAGGATAACGAACGGTGAAACGTGGCACTGACCCAAGCCCCCCTAGGCCAGGGCTTCCACAGCCCCTCACCCTCCCAGGTACCTCCTTGTACCAGCTGCTGGAGGCTGCCCATAAAGCACTACCTAAGAGCTATAAACTTTTTCTCAAGGATTCAAGGGCAGCCTTGGAAGCAAAAATTGGTAACTTTGGGGGGAAAAAAATAGCCAGGAAAACACATTAGGACAGTTACCCATGGTTGGATGGATGGACGAATATAGGGCTAGTAAGATCAACAAGCAGATACAAAGTTAATCAAAGCAAATAGAGCTTTGGTCAAAAAAAGTGAAAGTATGAAGCAATGTAGATCTGTACATAAACATATAAAACAGCAAGAGAAGCCAAAAAAATTCCTGGCCATGTAATGCCCAGAACAGAACCAGAACAGAACAGAAAGAGAAGGTGAAACTAGAAGTGGACCAAAAGGTTTATAAAAAGTCTTGGGTGTTTTCTCCTCTAAACTTAGCAGGAAGTTATCAAAATTTTAAGTCAGGTTCAAGTGCCTTGTTTCTTTTACACAGTAAGAGCACGGCTTTTTGGGAAAGAGAACAGAAGTGTATCCCACATATGCCAGTATGTTTAGTCATTGGAGAAGCAAGTATTTCTACTTGCTGGACAGGGAAGAATTCCCTCATATTTAAAGCAATAACCAGGCCGGCCAAATGCATTCCTTTGCATTCACACGAGATCAGAACTCACTGGAGACAGGTGTGCAAAGACAAAGAAAGAAATACAGTGTAAGATACAGCTGATTATTTTCCTACAGTTAATAAGAGAAAAAGGTTTCAGCTCTCTTTAGGTACATAGTCTCCTCCCTAAAATAATGTTTGGATAACTAAGTTTGTACATACAATATGCTAAAATTCTCTTCCTCTCTCCACAAGAGGGAATACTTGCTATCAGCAAGAACAAAAATTATGCTTGGTGTTATTTAATACTGCAAGATACGCCATGAGGGTGATGTTACAGAAAACACACTAGACATTTTTTTTTAACCTTTAATTTAGATTATTAATGTGTTCTACATTTTTTAGTTCAGTCTCGTTTGCACTTGGACAACAAAACTTGCCAAGCAGAGCAAACCACCGATGTGAGGGAACTCTAAGCCAGACAGGCATTCTTTCTAGCTATTACCGTCCTAAGTTTGTTTGGTTTGGAGTTTTGCTCTTACCCAAACAGCAGGCCCTTCATCAGAGACCTGAACCGATCTTTTAAAAAATGATACGTGTGCACAACGTTGTGTTTTGCATGTATCTGGATTATATTTAAATGCCCTAGCTAAAAGCACTACAGGAATTACACTCTGAGGAAATCACAGGGCAGATGAAAAGAGCGAGGAAAGCACGTTGTACATTATAGGTATGGGTGTGCTCAGGAATTTTACCCTTAGCTAAATAAAATGGTGATTAACACCGGCAAGGGCGTACTTCAGTGCTGACCGATTCAACAAGTGTGAAATACTTGTTGCGCCCTGAAACCCCGTGGGGACAGTCCTTCCCTGGCCCGGCCCCGCTCTGCCACGGCTTTGGAAATTACCTAATCTGTTCAACGCTGGGTGAGAAGCCGCGCGGGGGCGAGCCCGATCGGGAAGGGTGTTCGCTTCGGAGACCGCGCAGGGAAAAGGGGTACACACAAGCCCAGGATAACACCGGGGAAGCGCCGGTACCACCCCGCGGGAGTGCGCGGGGCACGGGCAGCCAACCGGGCTGGCAGGGGACAGCTCGGGCACGGCGCTTCCCGCTCTGCCCTCGCACTCCGGGCACCGAGC
>NW_008239110.1:20396140-20406170 GCF_000691975.1 Corvus brachyrhynchos
GAACTCTGAGAGCCGGTGCCCTCCTCTGCGTCACCCTGGCTGCTCTCCAGGTGTCATTTATAGCCAGTCTCGGTTCGGTGCGCCGGGAAGGGGCGGCGTGGGACCGGTCTCTGTGAAACTGCCCTGGGCACGCCGTGGCTGAGCTGTCAGATGGGAGGTTACAAGTTCAGTTGTCAAAAAGAGTGATTCAGAGTACAGAAGGGGAAAGGTTGGGTCTGCTTGCAGTCTGTTGAGCTGGACGCAGGTTATTGGAAGCGGGTGTTCTGAACTTGCCTTTTTAGATGATATAGCTGTCATATGTAAAAATTACATCTGCAACTTCCCACAGTGGCAGATTTTGTTGTGGTGGAGTGCGGAGGGAAGGTGGCTGCAGCAAGGCCTTGTTTTATCCAAATCTGAGGCATGCTGTAGAATAATCCATGGATGCTTATAAAACTGCATAAAGAAATGCACCAACAGACATACATGGAAATACACGTATGTCTGCGATACGTGGAAAAAATTGTTGGTCTTGCAGAAATATTAAGTCAGAGCTGCTAGTGTGGAGCAGGGATGCCGTCTTCTACAAGACGCCGGGAAGCCCTTGGACGTGATTTCTCCAAGCAGGGAATCAGTCCAGGGACAGCGCGGATACATCTGCTAAGCGGAGCTGTGGCATGGACAGAAACGTTTTCAGAGAGAAACTTTGTTGTTGTTGTTGTTGAAGACCTTGTGGGAAGATGTTTGGCCAGCAACAGTTAAAGGGGATTCCTTTGCACCCGCTCCCTTGGAGCCCTGCTCCTGCTGTCCTACAACATACTTTTTGTTGTTCATGGGGAACAGCATATGCTGCAATGCCAACTGTCTGAATTAGGTCCAGATGATTATTACCTTTTTTAAGGTACTTCTTTACACAAGCATTTAGGGGGCTAGCTGTACCTGGGGTGTTGTTTCCACCACAGTTAAATAAGATGTACTATGGAAAAAAATGACCAAACTTTGAATTTTGCATCTTGACAGCAGGTGTGCTGATGGGGAGGAGGAGTTTTGTATCTTGTCTGTTTTGTAGATCCACAGATGACTGCAGCCATCCCAGGCTATTGTTACTTTTACAGGATCTAAACTGATAAAGGATTAGGCCAGTTTTATGTGAGTCTGACTAAGCCATCTCCCACTGAAATTAATGGATGTCTTGATAGGCACAGCTTGAGTCTGTTTGTATCAAATAGCTCATGAATATTAATTTATTTACCCAAGTTAAACTGCACTTGGAAAGTACAGGTTTTTAAGACTAGTGAAGTCTTAAAAAACCCCAGCAAACCAACCCCAAAACCCAACAACTTTTAATTCTAATGGAGCTGACAGTTTGTCTGCTGCTATTCCAGTACTTTGAATAAAGCAGCTGAACAGAACTTCATCTTTAAGACCCACCTCGAATAGCTGAGATGTTAAAAACATGTCCATTGTAGTTCAGCACAACTCTTTGAGTTCTGCAATGTGAGCATGTGGCAGAAAGTTTATAGAGTGTATTTAACCAGTCTACTTGGCAATTTTTTCCCCTGAATGGTTTCCCTTGCATTTCAGTTTTGCAAACTAAGTACAAAGTAAAGAGAGTAGATGGGCATTTGAACTCAAGTTGCTTAGTGTCTGATGATCTGTCTCATTCTCATGGAAGATACTGAAAAAATGATATGATTTTTAATTTAATTGAGTGGGCTACTTAGGAAAACCAGTGTGTTTCTGGCAGATATCTGGCAGGCTTTGTGGCCTCTTTTTCTCTTTTATGCTGCACTTGCTTACTTGTGTGTTGGCATTCGTGTGGGATTCTCCTCTCTGCTGTCTCTGAACTGGAGAAAAATTAACTTAGCTATGGTTTATTCATACTATTAATAGCTCATAATTCAGCTTTAAATCATCTTTATTTGGACTGCAGTACTTGAATCCAGAATAATGCAGTTTCTAATCCTGTTGGATTCAGTAGAAAGAAGGCTGTGTTGAGTATAATGCTGACAAACTTCAGAATTTCAGTACTGACTGACACCTGAGACATGTCACCTGGGTGACAGGGAGTGATAAGCAGTTCAACTGGTGCATTTGGGACACCCAATTTATGATGTGAATCCAAAATACTACTTCTGTCTCTTCTTCTGAGTTTTGGGTTTGTTTGTTTTCTAGGTTACAATCCATGCACCTGAAATTGTAATAAAAATTTATTCATGTCTCATTAAGTGGCATTACTGTGCTTTTAGTTTTTATGTGCTGGTTTTTCCTCCTGAGTTCCTAGAGGTACTTGATTAGGATTTCTTTCCCAGTTTTATAACGTTTTGAAAGGACTGTTCAGACTGTTTGAGATAGTGCTATACATTTGAGCACATTTTTAGTTAGGTGTGATGCTGTTGATGACAGCATCAGTCCCTAGGTTTTGGGTTTTACTTTGATCTGCACGTACTTGGATTAGAGGCAGCATTTTGTCTGATAAGATCATACTTTACATTGTAAATGAGCATACTGCTGATGATTTAAGTGTTAATAGGATGACGGAAGTGTCTGCTAATCTGAGTGAAAAGTCACTTGAGCAGTGGGAGGAACTTGATTCAGTCTCAAGTCCTGTAAGTGTGTCTTTTTGGAAGAGTTCAGTTGAAATCTGGAGTGGAATAGCAGATATTTTTACTGCTATAGTCAAAACCTTAACAGCTCTAGTGATGTTAATTAGGCTCAAAGTGCTAAGATTTTTAGTGAGTTTTCAAATTTCTCAGCATTTTTGAAAAGTAAGAGAGCAGGGCCCCTGTTCTGAAGAGCTCTTTGCTCACTGTTCCCTGCAACACTGCTGACCCACTCCCAGAGGAGTGGAAGCCATGGGGATCTGAGACTAGGCAATGTGTGGGAACTCTTCCCTGAAGGTGTGGGGCACTGCTTTCACATGGCTACAACTGTAGTAAAACATGAGTTTATGTCAGTGCTGTAAATCTGTTTTATTAGCACAGCTGCCGTTTCTAACACTTCCACTTTTGATTTATGTTGGCGACAAGGCTTGGTGGCAAGTGTGACAGCTGCAGTAGCTTCTTGCTGGAACACTGTACCTCTGAGAGTCTCCAAGCTTTTCATCCAGGCCTCTTTCCTTCCTCTGTTAGAATTGTGCACAGTTGACCCAAGTCTCACCTATCTTTCATACAGCATTGTAGGAATGTAAAAGTGATCCCTGGGAAAACTGATGTATGGGTCCAGTAGCATTTGTGGAATGGCTCTGCTTTTTCTTGCCTTGGCTTCTGTGCCTTTCCTTGCCTTGCTGTTGGGGTATGTTTGTGAAAGGTGAGTGGTCATCCCCAAGGAGATCTGAACCTTCACATTTTTGTCGCCAGTAGGTCTGGTGGTCTGAGAGGTGGAGGAGATCCATGGTGTGTGAGCCACCTTTTGTGTAAGATCTATGAGGTGAAAAGATGAAGAAATGGATCTTTGCTGTTCTGTAGGCTAAGGTGTTTTTCTGGTATCAGGTTATTAGGAATTTTTTCTACACCTAGTGAACAAAACTAGTTGAGTAGCTGCAATTTAGACCAGGGGAAATAATAATTATAACCATACATTTGTCAGTACAATGTATGTCATTTAAGGAAATGGTTTAACTGTGTGTATAGTTTTTCTTGTTAGGAGACTCATCTCCATCATGAATTTTTAGTGTAACCCAACACAGTTCCTGCAGTGCAGATTAGCTGTCTATTTTCTGCCTTTGGCTTAGTCCGAAATTAGCCTTTTACATGGGCCCTGCCCACTTTTAACTGGTAAAGTTCAAATGTGACAGTGTTGTCTTGGCTGGAGCAACATATCTAGTGGAGCTTGACTATAAAGCTACAGCAATATACGTACTTGCATGTGTTGTTTTCCTCAGAAAAAAAGGATTCAAACGACACTGGTTCCCAAGTGCATTTTTAATGCTCATGCAGGTGAGGTATTCCATAGAGGAAGCAGCTCTCAGTGGCAGAGCTCCAGAGAGGTGTGTGTATGCATCCAGCAAGCAGAGCTGATGTGAACAGCAGCACAGCGGAGAGCAGAGACTGACTCTATACCCACGAGTGCTGTCACCCCAGAAAAATGGGTCTGCAATTGAGTCACAACTCTCAGCATTCCTTGCTGTTTTACAAATAGCTACTCTTGTGACAACTTCCCTGCAAATCTGCCAAAGAAAATCATGTGCAAGTTGTCCTTTACCTCATTTGACAGAAGAAGCACAGATAGAAACAGTTTGCACAGTTGAGGTCCTTATAAAGAATGGTCTAACAAGGCTCCATATGAACAGAATTTTGCCATTCAGTTCCAATTTTGTTAAAAAGGTCAAAATTTCAGAGTTCTGGATATTTTAGGATTCCTCTCTGGTTTTCCTTGCATTTATTGCTACTGCATCTTTCTTTTTTTTTTTTCCCCTCAAATGACCCTTACTGGTTAGAGTAGACCCATTTTGATGGAGACTCAAACTGTGCAAGCTGTAGTGACAATGGTTGTTTTTAGTTACACCATGAGGGCACGTGGTGGATGAAGCAGGCAGGTGTGTTCTCACAGCTAAGGCAATTTTGTGCTGCTTCTGGAGCTCGAGTCTCATCCTGCCTCTGCCATAAAACTTCCTCCTGGTCAGCCATGTGTACATGTGCACAGGCTGCCCAAGGGATCTCTGGCTTGAAACAGAAACAGGGACTGCAGGCAGGCAGTTTCCCACATGCTGTGCAGTTGCAGAGGGCTCTACTCTCTGGTATACTCTGCTGGGAAAGCTCAAGTTACGTTCTTGGTGCACTCAACTTCCCAGCTTGGTTCTCTATGTGCAATATAGCAAGAGGATTCTCTATAGTTAGCTGCTAAAACAAAAACCCCTCATCCTTGGATGCAGCTGCCAGTGTGTACACCATGAAAAAACGGATACAAAGTTTTAAAAGTCTGTTAAGGCTTAACTGAAGCTTTTGTTTTTTTTAAACTTGACTAGCCACTCAATGGAGTAAGCAGGGTTGTGGGGGCTTGGCAGAAAGCAGAGTGTGACTTTATGGCTGTGGTTTTAAGTGCCAAGATAAACTGATTTACAGTTTCAAAAGTAACTGTGCTTCTCTCGTTGACGTGTTGGTAACTCTTACAGTCCTGAGACAGAATGCTTTAGATAATGAAGCCTAGACACTTTATGCTTTTAAAGAGCATTTAGGAGTCCTCCAATGACTTTGTTAAAACCACTTTTCCTAGTGATGCAGTTGGTCTGCATATTTACGTTTTAGCAAATGACCTGAAATACTGAAACATTAAATGTCCGATGAATGTCTTTCAGGAACTAATGTTCTTGAAAGCAAGTATTACACTCAAAAGAGCAGAAGGAGAAGCCTGAAAAATATTTGCTGGAAAAATTAGAATGAAAATGTAACCTAATTCTCTGTTACTGGAATTAAGTGGTGCTTGGTAAGTTTTCCTGCTGCATAAAAGATGTAACGTTCTGTTTCTTAACAACGCTGTGTAAGTCAGGTTACTGATGCAGTCTTTGTCACCAAGCTGTTCTAACCGATTCACTTCCCTGAGCAGGGTCTAACTGTTCAGACCTTCTCAGCAGTTCAGAGAAGCAGTACTTGAGCTATTCCAGAACTAAGACCTCCAGCTACAATCTGTTCTGATTCCAATGGAGAAAGCCTACTCTTAAGAGCAGCATCTGCTTCTTCACAGGCACCCATGGCATTGTATCATAATTTATGGCAAAAGGATGGGTTTGCAGTCAGATGTTTTTCCTAGCTGTGCCTGACTTTATTATTTTCTCCATTATATCTGTTTGATGTATTCAACAGGAGTCCAGCATTACACTCAGAAATAATGCTCTCGGGTGAAGAGAGAACAGTAAGCTACTGCAAATGTAGTTGCATTTTTAGCCAGAATTTAGTCATCATGGCTTGTTAATGATGCTCCAGGAGCTTTTAACAGAATCTTTAGGTTCTGTTCCTTATTCAATACACTGGACTAAAGTGACTTTGAAACACGTGATAAAACAGCAGTTGTGTAGCAGTTTCTGAAAATACACTTAGAAAAAGAAGTTGCTAGGGAAAAAAATCCATTCATCCTCTCCTGAGTAAGTAACACTGTGGACTAGGAATAGATTAAAAATAAAAGAGAAGAAACTTTTACCTTAGAGGATGATTAAGACATCTTCCCCTATGCTAACTCACTCCCTGCAACTTACACTGATGAAAATCAGATAGCATGATAAGGTGCACAGAGAAATCCTGTGAATCTTAGTTTACCATTTTGCCACAGGTCCCTGTGACCTCAGAGATAACTCATTTTCCTTCCAAATGAATACTAAATGTTAAAAAAAATATAAATAGTACTACATCTCAACAAATGTATTCCTGTACAAGTACATAAACACCACTTTCTGATGGGGTGGAACATAACATTAAATATATCTGCAATATATATTAAAATCATGCCAGGAGAACAAACAGTAGTGCCATCTCCAAGCTTGGGACAGTGTGGTAGCTGTCCAAGAGGGAGCTGGTGAAAATGAGGGAAAACACCATCAATCAGAAATACACAAAGTAGGAAAGTATTCAGCATCATTTTAACTGCTAGGGGAGAAAGCAGTAGACTCCTTCACCAAATACATTCAGCACAGATGGGATTCATCCATAGGTTAAGACCTCTCTAACCATCCCAGTAATGTTTGGGAATAATGTTCACAGACTGATTTTTAATTTTTTTTTTATTTGAATAGAAGATTTAGAGATTTATCAAGAAACACAATTTCATGATTCTCCAGAAGCATATGATCGGAATTTTCTAAGCCTTGTGTTCTCTATTGTTTTGTCAGTTTTCTTCTTCCTGAGTTTGTTCTGCCATCAGAAAACTACCCTTGCAAGTTCAAACAGAACCTGTGGAACAGCAAACACATTGATGAGAATTTTATTTTATTTAGAAATCTTTAAACCAGTTTACACTATAAATCAGATAATCTGAAAAATAACTGTAGCTGCAGTTTGAAAATTGCAAAGAAATACTAATCCCCATGTACATCACATTAATAAAATAATTCCCAAATCATCGAAATATAGAAATTGCACTTATTATTACATTCTTAATATTGGAAAGAAGCCCCACCAACCTCTATGGTGATGAGTATTACTATCATCCACTCAAGGCGTAGTGTGTGCTTTTCATTCAGGTGATTTCGCATCAGGTCTGTCAGCTCCATGCAGTGCTGGAGCTTTTCATTCATTACCTGCAAGCAATTACAAACACCACAAATCTGGACTCCCAAAATGGAATCAGATCACTAAATAGGGAAACACACTCCACAGAACTAGAAAGGGGTTAACACCTCTGCAAATAAGAACAGAAAATTCTGTAAGGCAACATGCACAAGCAACAGAAGCTTCAGTATAAATGAACCTGTTATTTCAATAGGTTCCCCAAAAGAATATAAATTTGGATATGCATCTACAGGTATTGAGGTGCTTCTGGGGGATACCTACTCATGAAAACAGTCACAAGCAAAAGAAGATGCAGCTTTCTGGAATGCCTCGAAATTAAATATTTATGCTTTCTGTACAATCAGGAGAGGTAGTTTTTGTGCTTCTTATTCTTGTCCAGCAGTAAACATTATGTCACCCTTCAAGAACTGATGTGAATTCCACTTCTCAGTTCTTCTAACTATTTAAAGCCTAATTTAGTGGCTCAGGAGATAAGCAATTCATTCATGTGAGGCAGGTTAACCTAAATTGGGTAAAGCTGCGAGTGGGCTAAGAACACATGGAAAAGGGGAAAGTGTACAAAATCTTATTTTTTATTCAGTTTCTGCAGTTAAAGCACATTCACAGAGCGATCTGTGACCCTGCTGAGCCAAAGACAACTGATCTGAGCGTGAAAAATTCTCTCAACAATATGACACTCACCTTAACTCTGCGATTAATGTTGAGAAACTGGCAAGTCTTGTCATAAAGCTCTTCCAGTTTTTCTCTATCCCAGTAGAAGTCAGGTGTTATTAGCAGGTCTGAGCTCAGATTTATACGGTGTCTAAAAAGAATGGGTACTACTGTAGTTCAGGCTTCATCTTGGTGAATATAGGAGCAAATATTTACATGGCAGTTAAATGAAGTAAGAAAATTTTCCTGTAATGCTACATAAAATATGAAAAGAATTTCCTTTCATAGTAAAAATACATTTGGAGCGATTGTTTAAAATTGGTCACATCTCCTGAAACCTTCCTGGGAATACTCTACTGTGGAACTGTTCTGAACGTAAATAACTTTTTGCCTTATGGCAACACCGCCTCCTCAACCTGTCACCTGCCTTAATTTTTGATACCTGCAGAGAGGTCCCTGACTATGCTGGCAGTACACAAAATAACAATACAGAACTCCTAAATGTGACTGGTAGTGCATACTGGATGTGTGAACATAGCACACTCCTCAGAATCAGACTATGGTCTAAGTATCATAAAGGCTAAAAGCTAAAATCTCCTGCCTTCAACGTACTGCTAACATAAACCTTTGGATACTTGGAACATCATTGTTGATTACTGATCAGTTCTTCAAGTAAGGATGTAAGTCCTAGTGTTTGAAATAGGAATTTTTTTTTAATTTTACCTTGGAGATTTTGGTGGGTTTTTTTTGTTGTTTTTTGTTTGTTTGTTGTTGTTGGTTTTTTGGGTTTTTTGTGGGTTTTTTTTTGAGTGTGTAATGGTCTGTATTGTCAATGGCCAAATTTCACCTGAGGGAGGAAAATATGTTAAATCCAGTAATTTTGCAGAGGTTTCTGAGTAAGTCAAGGGAAGACCAGAACTCACAGAAGATTTTTACCAACTCTAGGCTGTAGCTAACAGTTCTACCTAGCTGTCTTTCCCCTGGTATCCTTTACGTGCTGTAGTATCTGCTGTAATTGCTAGTTAAGAGACGTGTTGTGTTGCTGGACTCAGGAAGGGAAAAGGGTGTGGAATTTGGCCATTTATGATACACTGCCTGCCTAATGCCTGTAGTTGAAATGCCAGTGTGAGTGGTGAGCCATGGGGTCCTCTGACTAATGTAAATAGCACACAGACTCCAGTCAAAAGAAGGCTGAAGGAATTCTTCCACTCCGTCTCACCCTGCTCTATATTTAGTGTGTATTCTGCTCTTTGTATCATGCACAACATGATTTTTAAGTTCCATGTAATACAATGTCTTGGGTGTAACCAAAAATTACCTTAGTGCGAAGAGTTCTCCAATTTTCTGCATCACATCTGCATGAGAGAGTTTTACCTTCCTTCGAGACTTTAGAATCTGAAAAGTAAATTCTTTGCTACTTGATCAAGAAACATGTACTAGTAATTAAGAAGCCCAGAACTTTACAGCCTGAAGTGTGTTAAAATCTAAATGCATACTGTACTTATTAACATTTTAGTTTTGTTTGTTTAGTGCCTTGCTTCTCTAGCTTTCTAAGAGTATCACCAAGCAACTGGTTCATCCAGGTTTTTCAATAAATCACTGAGTATGTCATCAGTATCTACAAAAAATACTGGGGAATTTTCTATAAATGACTTCCTGAACAAGAGATCATTTGTTTTTCCTTCCTACTATTTTTAAGTCATGACAGTGCTCTTTTACCTTGTCACTACTTAGCCTTTTAATAGACTTTCTCCTTACAACAATCAATGTATTACCATTTATTTCCTTCACATAAAAGTAATAAACCCAGCATTTTCTCTTTTGAACCCTACAAATCTCATTTTTATATACAACATCATATAGGCTTTGTACAGTAATTAGGTCTCATGAAAAACTTTTAAGTAATTCACTCAAACTCTTCATTATATTCAAGTCAAGGCACATTATTTTCAGCCCTAGTTACCACACACTGTGTTTGGCCAGGTTTTCAAATGCTGCTTGTCCCGTTACACATACATTTCACCAGTAGCAGGTGACAGTGCCACAACATGGGAAACATCATGACAATGCAGAACCCCACTCCCAACCCTTTAAAGGTTGATGATTTCTTGTCTGACCACTTTGCAGGTGTTCTGAGCTGCTCCACATTGATGGATTTACCATCAAATGTGTTCAACATT
>NW_008239110.1:20406263-20420448 GCF_000691975.1 Corvus brachyrhynchos
TACAGCTACATATGCACTGGTCTTTTACAAAACACAGGAGAAAAGGAGGGGAGAATTACAAACAAGACCTCACTCACCTCAGGAATTGACTGGATAGATTCCACAAAGTTATCCAGTAACGATTCCCAAATAGCCAGCTTTACTGCAACACAGAGATGAGAAAGCTGACTGTGAGAGGTACATATGCTTTCAAGTAATTGTAACTTTAAATCTGCCAACAGGCTGCTTCAGGACATGTTGATGCTTACAGACATTTGAAGCAAGTTACAGTTTGTATTATATAATCACTATTCATGTATCAGTGGACAAATCTGGGCTGGGCACTGACACAGCTCTGCACACAGAACCAGCTGCACTTTGAGCGCAGCTTTCTTCTCCAAGCAATTAGTTTATATCCTGGAGAGTTTTTGCTTCAACTCAGAAGCTGTGTGTCCAAGTGCTCTACTGGATGTATGAACCCTCTGCAAATTACATTCCAAGGAGGCTGGAGATAATGAGCTATGCTGGTGTCAGGCTGACTTCATATGGTACCTCAAGAGCCTCCACTGCATTTCTAGTGTCCTGCACAACTCTCATTCTCCATTTGTCCAGTATGGATGCACAGTGCTCTCCAACCACAGAGTTAGCTGGCATAGACACACCACCAGTTCCTGTTGAAGCTCAAGTCAAACTTGAGCAATCTCCTGTTTTGTTTTTAGGTGAGTGTACTGTTACTGAAGATACTAACTTCTGTTCTCTGGAAGCTTGAGTTCAGCACTGGCATTGGCAACACAAATTCTACCATGCCTCAGCTTGAACCTGGAAAGCTGTTTCTACAAGATGATAAAATTTGGGCCTTGTTCTTTAGTCCAGATTCCCAGACAAGAATGAAGTTGCAACAGATCAAAAATTAACCCCATTCAAACAGAAAAAATAATCAGATAAGATTTAATTGTCAAAATGAACTCTTGTGGGAGTAATCAATAGTATCATCTGGTTAGGACACTGACAGTAAACCCAATGCTGAGCATTTTGCACACTCATCTTTTGAATACAGAGGCCTAATCCAAGCCACTGACTTAAATGACTTTAAATTTAGCCCCTGAAAAAAAAAAGCCAGTAAGCATTTAATCTGTCACCTGTTACTTGACAGAGGTTGGTCTCTGCTGTGTCATAAATTTGACTAGGGACTATACTTGCATCCTTTATTTTTACTGAACATAATCTCCTGAGAAAAAATCCCTTGCTCCCTTTTAGGTGGCACTATTCTTCCATACAGTGACTTTATATATAGGAAAACTATAGAAAACAATATGCTTTTTTCTCAACAGCTCTTCCTTCCTCTTCCTTCAGGAACCATTTAGTTACACTGTACTCCTTGATCAAATGGTGTAGCACTTCAAAAATGTGCATTCTGTTTCTCTCCTGCATAAAGGTGCACTTCCCCAAAATACTACTGGAATCCTGGAATTTACCCTAAAGACAGTAGTGGTAGGCAGACCAGACAGGCTTCCCTTAAAGGCCTTTCTGAGGACAGCCTTACTGCTGCTAGTTCCTAACTCCCACTTCCTACATCATTCAATGTCTGAAGCAGCAGACAGGTGTTATTTCCTGAAGCAGCAGCACGACTGGTGAGCCTGACTTCTTCCCAGTGCCTCCCACTGTCTGCTACCATGGCTAATAAACCTGGAAACCTTTATTTTGACTCTGGTCCAGATATGTGTATACTGATACACCTCCCCAGCTGGGAATAGGTGCTCTGTATCACTTTAGCTGGCATCTAGCTTCTTCTGTCAGAGGAAATGTTGTCAGTATGAATTACCCAAGATTACTGAGAAGTTTCTAATACTGAACTCTACACTCATTGTTATCGTAGGATAGTTCTCAAGGGTGGGGAACAGGATGCTCAGTAGAACGTGTATCTTTTGCAAAGCATGCTTGTTAATGTGCTTTGTTCAGCTTTAGAACGATTTACATTGAATAAGGCAATTCCAATTTACAAAAAACACAGTAAAAGCATTGAAAACAAATCCTCTTACTGAAGCACACTCCTTACACAGTTTGTCTAACCAGATACCAAGTCTTTTCCAGCCTGTGACTGTACAAGTCCCACTTATAATGACATTTCACAAAATCTGTAGCACAGACTACATAGTAGGAACAATATTAACTTACCAGAAAGACAAAGAGCATTTGAAAAGGCAAATTTCTGCAGAACAACTTCATCACTATCCAGCTCAGAATTTAACAAGATTTGTCCTTTATGGAGCTTTGACTGACCTCTGTTAAGACAAGATTGAAGCATCTTCACTGACGGAGCCACAAGCTTAAGAACATTTAAAGAATAATTGACAATGCAAGAAGGGCTGGTTATTTATTTAGATAAGGCATGCCATATCTGTATAGGTGTCATACTCATCCTTCCATTTTACTCATGTTCAACCTGACAACAATCACAACAATCACTGAAAATTAGTTCCTCAATTTAAGACTAATATTATGACCAAATTTTCTAGGTGTAAATGCAAGTGCCGCAAGCTGTGATGGTAACTACAGCATTACTGCATACACACAGATAATTCAGAGCAGGATGCTGGCCTCTCTCCTGCTCTTTAGCTCTTCTGTTATCTTTCTGTTTTCATTTTCCACTGTCACTCTTACCAACCTTACTACCTCCCCACTATAATGTTACTTTCCCTAAAACCTCTACTGCATAGGGGGCAAGGAGCAAAGAAAAGAGGACAAAAGACTCGTTTAACTTTTCATATGAATCTCTATGAAACATGCATAGGCACAATGGAGCATGTCAGGAATCACAAATTACACAACTGAATAGTACATGCAGTTTTCAAATGGTCAGGAAAAATCAAACACCTGTCTCCTTACCAGATTACCTTAAATAAGCTCAACCTCATTAGTTCAGTTCCTAGTATTAACAGTGTCCTGTCTAGGGGTTGCTTTTAGGTGCTGTTGGAAAATTACAGGTAATTTATATAATCATTTTCATTGTGAAATATTTCTGTAGAGATAATTTTCCTTCCATGATGAAAAAACATTATTTAACATGGAAAGACAACTTGCCAGGTTTATCATTACCCAATAATCAAGTCGTAACTTTCCTAGGAAATGAAGTATATGCTGAAATTACATCTTTGTATATGAACCTCAGGGACAAAGAGAAAGCTTATAGAGAGCATCTTCTTTAAAATCGGACTTGTCTCAAAAATGCTCATAAGTTTCTTTGCTGTGAGGTACATAGTTTCTGTTTGGGATTGCTGAAGAACACAGAGTTGTGTGGGCAGGGAGCTTCTTATTTACAAGATATATTGTATAAGCAAATAGCAAAAGCCACTACTTGCAAGTTTACCAAGACAGCAACACTTGTCAACTTAGATTTACTGTTTTCTTTATTTATTTTACTCATTTGGGAAAAAAGCAAGGACAAGTATATTTTTACTAGCTGCTTTTGCTTGAATTAGCTTTAGGTGTCTATTAGCTTTTATATACAGAATGCCTGAAGATACTTACTCTCCTATTCTATAGTTCAGCTCTTCATTCTCCCAATGGACTAGTGCAACTTCATATGGCTGAATTTCATGCTGCTCTAGCACTCTCATGATATTCTTCATCTAAGAAGACAATTGCAGCAACAGTTACCATGCAGTAAATTATCACTCTGCAAAGAACTTGCATAGAGCAGGCTGATGAATGCAACCTTTATGCTGAAGTTATTTACATAACAATGAAGAGGTGTGCTAAATAATGAAGTTATTATTAACATAGTTTACTTCTGAAACTGCTTCAGAAGAATTTGTGGCTATTAACAACTGCAAGTAATCTGGGAAAACTGAAATGTCATTTAATATCTGCACACATGGAACACAGTAAGGATTAACCACAATAGCATTGAGGACAACATGGATGTATTCAGTATAACAATGAGCTGCACAAGATTTTGGCAGATGTCTCAATGTGGGAATGAATCTTTAGGATAAGTACATCAGGTGGTTGTTTCTGATAAAATTACTAGTTTGCTGCTAAATCAGTAATTTTGTTTCTGATTGCTGCTGAAATCAGTAGTCTTGTTTCAGCTGCCAGAGGGCAGTTATATTAGAGAAATCCTTTACCACTACAAAAATCTGGAAAAATTGTTACAGCTGCCACATTCATCCCTGTAAATAGTTAAATGTGCAATTTTACTTGCAGAAGTAATCTCTTTGCTCTTTTATTCTCCAGCACATTAAAATCTGATGCAGGAAGAAAGAGCCTTTTTCTCTCACAAAACTTTGTCCTCTGATACCTGATTTAGGCTCTCTTGTTCCTTTTTATATGCTACAAGGCTCCCCTCATCTGCAATTAGAACAAGTTCTGAACTAAAAAAAGCACTCACCTACAAGTTTTTAAAAGGCATTTAGCTACATAACAGCCAGTAAAAAACCAAACCACAAAACCACAATACACTTTTGATGCCTAAATTCTTTAAAGAGGTCAATCTTCTACTAAGGCATACTTAAAAAGCACTCTCTTTTTAAAATAAAAGATCATAGTTAATATTTTAGTACAAAACTGTATACTGTAACTTTTTCATAAAGCATATTCTCCAGGTTAAGTACTCTAAAAAATCTGCTGGATCACCTGCAAGAGGGATTTCCTTTGCATTGCTAGCTTTCTTCATTGCTTTCAAGAGTTTTGCTGATACTATCTATCTATGTAACACAGTAACATTTTTCACTGAAAAAAAACCCCTCAACCCTACAGCTGCAACTGCTCCCTTTGTAATCCTGAATTCAGTATTAGCATGACTAAGATTTGCCATATAATTCACGTCTTTGGAAAAAAAAGGGTATGAAAACATAGGAAGTGTCTGTTCTGAGGCCAGTCACCTCAGCCAACCAGTGGTGTCCAGGGACAGTTCAGCAATGCAAACCCCGCTTGCTTCTAGGCCCAGCCTAATTTTATAGAAGGGACTAGTTGTGACACAGTAAAACTAATTAGAAGAGATGTTCTGGAGTCACTAGCTGCAAACTCTTGCTATTATGGGCACTTACGTCACACAATTTCCTTTTAAAAAAACCTCAAAGCTGGTTTTTCTTTTTGTCCTAGCTATTTTGGTAGGGAAGCTGCTCTACAACCTTCCTATTCAGGTATTTGAAACTGGTATTTCGTATTCTAAATTTTTTTTTGTGATCAGTCTGTATTTGTTACTTCTCCTGTTAAGCGTCTCTTAATGTAAAATAAGTTTTTTTTCTCCTACTAGTCAATCTGGAGCACTTTTGTCCATTTGCAGTGATACTCTACATTGTCTGTTTTACTGAATTACTTTCAGTTTCTGTTCTACAGCCCAGTTCGGGGTTTTTCTCCTTTTGTTTCAGTTCATTAAAGCATGTCCACAAAAATACTTCTTCTGTTTGAGCAAGTTGTTTGGCAGTTAAAACTTTGACTATGATGTTGATAAGCAAAAAGAGGCATTTTTCCTCCTCTTTTATAAATAAAGCTAGCAAGGGACCAACTACTGTTACTAGTATTGACCAGGAAAACAAGGTACGAAATTTTCAAAGGTACAAAGCATGTACAAGAAAAGGAGAATTTTCAGAGTACTCCAGGGGCTGAGGTGTCCAACTCAAAGATCATCAGGAGTTAAGTCAGCTGGTCTTCAGTAATACTTATGAATCAGTAGCGTAGATACATCCATAGCATCCTAAGTGTGCTAGAGGCAAGGTTTGAAGGGAGAACTAGTATCTTTTTTTGTATGGACACCTGATATACTGACACCTCCCAGAACAGACAGGAAATCAGGAACATTTCAGTTCTGAAACAGAAAAAATGAACTTGGATCCAGAAATTGTTCGTGTCTGGAAACAAGTGCTCTCTGTTTTCATTTACCCCAATGAAAATCCTCCTGTGAACTTCTATGCATCTCAGTATGATCTATTAATTACACCATTTAATTTCACATACTCTGCCTACAGATAAGGTCAATACTTTTTGTATCTAGATCCCAGTTTAACCAGTTATAAAAATACATTTAAAACATTAAATAACTTTAAATGTATTCATCAAAATAGATATGCCTCTGGCATACCCTTCTTGGTCAGCAAAGATCACCAAAATATTATATGTCAGCAACATATTTAATAATTATACCAACCAATAAAAAACTTCCTTCAGGAAAATTGCTAGCTGGTAAAAACACAGAACAGTATTAAAGAGTTGCTTATAGATTTTTTTCTCTTTCAAAGTTATACAAATACAAGTCTCTAATCGTTTTGACATAAAATGGAATAGAGTGGAATGATCCTTTTCTTCTAACATATTTTCTGTTATATTAATGCCTTTCAAACAATCATTCACAGGTTGATTTTTCTGATCTACTTTTTCAGGATGTAGAGCTGCAAAAATTTTCTTTTTGTCAGTCTCACTAGATTAAGGTGTCATATTTTTGTCTTAAGTATGAGTTGCAAAGGTGATGTATCAGCAGCCCACACACTTGAGGGCAGCAGCAGGTAAGAACCTGCACTCATTAGGAGAAGAATTTGCCTTCATGGAAAGATCAATCTTCCAAACAAACCCCTAACACACTGAGTTTTGTGAGACTGACAAAACACCTGCTTATGCAGTTTTAACCAACAGTTTCACTTTACTTACACTTTTCTCTTCAACATTCCAAAATACAACAGCCCCTTCCCTGCGAATTCAAGGAAAAACTGAGTGTAATCATACTGTTTTAAATGTATTTTAATGGAATAGTCTAATTGTACAGTGGCAATTTTTGTCATTGTGAATCAAGAAACTTAAAACTATCTTCACAGAAATTACATACCAGTTGCTTTTTAACCATACTTTAATGAAAAACCATGAGAAGGTGTTTTTTAGCCATTTAAATAATTCTGATTTTTTTTTAGTCATTCTGGCTGGACAGTTATTCCTTGAGTTTCATAAGGTAACATGATACAATGATTTAGCAAGCTGCATTACTTCCTTCACACCATTACTACTAATTACATTACTACTAATCCCATAATGTTTTGAGCATGATTTATAGCTTACCTGAAGAAAAAGATCATGCCAGGATCATCTTCTTTTGCAGATTTCTCAGTACTGACCACCAAAACATTTGCAGCATCTTGTTTGAAATAAATGAAAAAATTGAATAATTAGTTAAACTTCTGAACATGACAGCTGATAGCTGTAAGCATATAATTCAACAGTTGCACAGTAACACATCTGCCAGTCCCACATTGTATTTTTCTGATAGAAATGCTTGCCAGGAAACAACTACAGTATCAAACTATACTGCTTCTCAGAACTGCCACACTCTAGGCCGACTGAGCCTCTACTGGGAACTTCAGCAGAATCTTCAGTTAACGAAATGTAGCAGCCTTGAAGAACAAAATACTTAAGAGAAAACTGATGCAGACATAGTAAATAACCAGGAACAGAACACAGAAGTGGACATGCAGTGTGAGAGAATTATGGAAGTTGGCTGCAGTTGCAGAGAAATTACTGTTCAAATCTGTTTGCCTGGAAGATCTTTCTCTTTTCTATACACTAAGGGACTAATCTGCACTCAAATTGTGCTGACTTTGCTTTGCCAGTCAGAAACTTGAAAGAGCATACCCCCTGGATGGGGGAGCCTACACCTGCATTTCCCTGCACATCAGAAGTGTGCTTTTGAAACAAATCTTCCACCCACCCTCCTTTACCACACTTCTCATGTGCACTGCACAACAGTACAAAAAATGTGAGGGTTTTTGCATTAAATTAAACTGAAAGAGAAGCTCCAAAAAATGCACCTGTGGTACTCCGACCACTAATGGGGCATTTGTTACAAAGGATTAGACTAGAGCTAGTCCAAGTAGAATTCCCCCAAACTTACAAAATGTGGTTGCTGGGTTCTCAAAACAGGGGTTTGAACTTTCTTCTACAAATCTTCTCCACTGTGCCACTCACTAATACAGATAAACTTTTAGAAGTCCTGATGCTGTTTCAAACCAGCATGACTCATTTTGTTGCAGCACTAGTGGAAGCTAGACCAGTAAAGCCCCCTATATAAAGTGAGACCAGTAAAGCCCACTATTATAAAGTGAGACTTCACAAAGATTTTGCAGGGCCTAACAGCTAAGCCTTAAAAATTTAAATGTCTTTGCAGGAAAATCACAAGTCAAGTGACAATTCTGCTTGTGTACAAATTCTACCTTCTGCTTTACTGCTCAAGCCATAAAGGCCAGGTAGACTGAGGCAGCAGACAGAGATGACCAAGTGTAAAATACACTTTTGCTAATATCTGAATTGGGACCACATGGTTGTTCTGAATGAGCCCTTAAAGACTTTTCTTCCACTTGCTATTTCAGTTCAGAAACACATCATTGGATGAACAACTAGAGCAAGTTTTAGGTGTGAAGTTTGAGTTCATCATGGAAGTAACATTTGTCTGTATTTTCTCATTTGCCTTTTCAAATACTGGTCATATCTTTATTTATCCACTCCAGCCAAAACATATACAATTGAAGAGAATTTGGTCTACTTTAAGTGGAGGTGCAGGATCTGCCTCTAAAATGTTTTTAAAGAGGTCAAAACCAAGAATAATGCTGTGGAAAAACACTACAAAGTAACAAATCCACACAATAACTGCTGATTTAGATTTCTATGTGGTAATATTTTTAAAAATTATTTTCCAAGATTCAGTGTTTGGCTTGGTAACCAACCACTGCTACATGCATATGCTAACCATCACACCACTTCAGATTTGCTGGCACAATCCAATATCCTTTCATCATTACTTCCTCCAAACCTTTGATAAACAGTACTCATTATGAGTCAAAAACACCATGAAGAAATAAAAGGAACTGGCAAAAACGACACTGCCAGGGTAAAATACCATCAACAGTAACATTTAATTCACGGTCATGCTGGGGTTGTACAAAGTTTCTATCCCAAAGCTGTGAAACCAGGGTTAGTTTTAATACAAAGAAACGACAGAGGAACAGGAAGCCTATATTCTAGTGGGTATTGTCTTTCATATTCATCTTTCTGAACAAGACAATCATCAGTAAATCCTGTCCTTGCAAGAGACCTACTGGAGTATTATTGCACTTAGATTATTATTTGAGAGGCAGACAGGTTTTTGATAAGCCCTACTAAAATGCCCATGAACTGCCTCTCCTTCTCCTAGCTTCACATAATTTGTTCTTCCAAAAGGAAGAAGAAAGGCATTCTACTACTCACATATGAAAATCACAGCTGTTCCAGGGCATAAGGCTCCTTAAGCTATAATAAGATCCATTTGTTTTTCTTTTGTAGTATACTGCAGCTATTTCCAAGCCATACTTTCCCAAGTCTTCCGAGATACTCTACATGGAAACCAGAACCAATTATTTTGCTAAAGCCTAGCTAAGTGAAGCATTCCACAATTGCTAGAATATACTTGGCCCAATAGAGAAGAAGTATCAACAGCATTCTCTTTACTAGAACTAAGCATTTATGTGTGTATCATTTTAATTTCACTTAGTCAGTAAGATTCTCTCTTGCATGCCTTCCTCTCCAGCTCTGTAATTTACATTAATAGAAATGTGGATACAGAAAGAAGATGCAACACTTCAAATTACAAAATTGTTTTGACAGCTGAAGTAGTGCACTACCTCACTACTGAAAGATTAATTAAAATAAAACATTCAGAATTTTCTCAGTGATGTCTATAGAAATTCTCTCTATCAGTCAATTTCCAAAGCTATTTCTCATGCATGCACGTAATTTTTCTATACTTCTAGTGTAATTGTAATGTTGGGAAAAATTATCACAGGGTAAGAGCAAGAGCTGCCCATATTGCTATTCTGAAAGGTTTTGTTGTGGGAATTTTTAAGCAAATAGAATCTTTAAGCAAAGCAATAATTTTACAGGAAGTATGATATATTCCAGGATATTATCAGAATAAGAATACATAAAGTTATAAAAATGATATCCATCACCCGTATTTTATTTCCCAAGGTATAACATTGCATTTAATGTTTCAAAAATCTACCTCTAGGCAAACTTGTTATTTCAACATATCCATGTGAAGTCAGGTCATGACACAGATTACCAAGATGATACTCATCTGCTGTTGCAAAGGCTGTGCACTGCATCAGATTCTGTGCCAAAGGAATAAAGATTTGAGTTAGGGCAAGGCTGAAGCAAAATGTTAATAAGACAACTATTTGCTTCAAATTTATTAAGAGTGACAGTTTTCATTTATGCACTGTTCTGTGGTATCATTGCCGTGCTGCCCACCTGCTGTACATATACTAATGAGATTACTTGCTCCTTGTTAAGTAGGAAAGCAAATCACACACTGAGAACAAACCAGGAGACAGGAGTTAAGTTGCACCAAAAAACTCTGTGGTAGAGCCACAGTGAAAACCCTTCTTCCCTGAATGCCAATCAAATACGTGAACAGCAGAGCCACACTTGCTGCTGCTCTCCCCCATCACACAGCTTATGACATGCTTGGCTGACCACTGAAACCAGAGGCAAGATATCCCTGATAGCAGTTTTAACATCCGTGTTTTAAAGATAAACCAAGTCTGACTACCCCAGACTGTTTATCAAGCAGAACCTCCAATCACAAACATCATGTTCTGCCATGCACCAAGCTACTGCCCAGGTTGAGCCACTGCAGCACAGGAAGTCACTGACCTTCTGGGCCACTTGCAGTGCTGCACATCTACAGCGTCCCTTCCCCACCCTGAGCTGCATCCTGCACTAACAGCGTGGTCTCCACCACCACCACGGCTGAACAGTACACAATGGCCAGTTTGTCCCAATATCCCACAATCCTAAATAACTAAAATGCCTTATTCAACTGGAAAAATTATGTTGACTTGCAAGGAGATTTGAGATTTTCTTGATTAATCAAGTCACAATAAACTGATTTGAAAATTGTAGTACTCATTTGAAGTATATTTCTTTGTTCTGACACCATGTATGACCTACAATAATGTTTTTCCGTACAATGTAGTGGAAAATATCCAGAAAGCAATGTCTCACTGTGGATCGGTCACTTCCCAGTTTTTTTGTAACTAATACAAATGGAGATGTAACTAACAACAAATGAACAAAGGAACTGTACTCATCTGGAGGGATTTAGACCCACAATACACTTCAACCTAAAATCCAAGTTACATTCTTGCAGCACTCATACTGTCAAACAGCAAGGCTTAAAGAGGTGTTCTGCTCCCTGCAGGGGGCCTGTCACCACCAATCATCAGAATCACCACCTCACATTTGAACTTTTCTTTTTAAATGTTCACATTCTGTTATCACATCCAAAGCTTTCCTTACCCATCAGCTTAATTCTGCAACCACTCGCAGAAAATAAGCTTTCAAAGTAATTCTAATATTCAAAGAGCAACTCTGTAGGCATATTTCGACAACTGTGCTAGAAGGCTGAATTAACAGTGGAACAGAACTGTGTTTTCAGTTCCCTTGAAGTAGCAAGTTTCATTATCACAATTTCAACTGTATAAATCCGTTCTCAATCTCTAAATCGCCAGTGCCAATTATGCATCTGAATCTGAAGATTATTCCAAAAACCTCTTATTGTAAGTACACATACTCTGTCATGAAATTCTTCTGTCAAGAGTTAAGGGAGCAAACTCTTCATCTTCTAGTTAGTATACAATTGAAAATCTCTATCCTGCTCTGTGCTTCCCACAGTTTATTACTTGGGCTACTCTTCATTTCAACTTTCTGTCCTACAGCTGCAATTTTAGTTTGAATGGCTACATTTCTCATTTAGTTACAACCAGAAGTTTTTCCGCTAAGCTACATGCCTGAAATAGCATTTTGAACATGAACTACTTTCAGGTTTTGGGTTTTTTTGTTACAATGTACTGTTTCACTTAAGTATTTACAAAATTCTTGTTTGATAGAGAACATTTGCCTTGGGTATAATTTGAGATTAAGACACCTAAAATACATGTCCACGGGTGCTCTGAATATCTAAATTCCCATGACTGTTGGTGGAGATACAGCCAAAAAATCTACTCTAATCAGTGAATCAGCTAATCCTAAAATCGATGTGTTAAATGGCTTATCAACCTTAATGTCATGTTTTCTGCTACATCGCTTTCACCTGCAAACTTCAAAAACCCCAGAATACAGCACCTGTACTGGTGCTAGAATGGAACCTGAGCTACTCACCACCCTCCTGCTTTCTGCCTACACTGTTACTGAGATTCCATTCAGAGCAGCACACAGGATGGCTGCTCCTAAGGACAGCTAAGTACACTGACAACTGATTTTCTGTATCATCATGCCCCCAACGACTGTACAAGCTCATGGAATCATAAGTCTCTGCAGTCCATCTCTTCCACTTAAAGCATACTAAAATTTTTAAGCAAGAAAATCTGCATGATGAGCTTTAGTCCTTGTATCACCAGAAGGGGAATCAGTCTTCACCTAAAAGTGTAGTAAATACGACGTCTTTGCCTGAATTTCAAGCTATTTCTATGCTAGATGACTATAGCACTAAGAATTAGCTCAGAGGCTTTTCCTGCCATCAGACCGTACGTACAAGATTAACCAAGTAGTGGTACCACTCACTGATGGACCGACTAAACCACCCAACTGCTTTCAAGTAACTCCTCCATCGATCCTGAAAAACTGGTTGTACAACGATTTATCACTGCTGGTGCTCAGCACTCTGCCTGTAAGAACACATGAAGACCAGTGTTGGGGAGGATGGGAAGGATCTCATTCACCAAGTGCTCTGCAAAAGAAAGGTGTCAGCTGTCAGGCTCTCCCAGACAGAAACCACCACAGATCCTCAGGGTTCTCTAACCAAGAACCTCAGGACTGGGCCTGCAGCTCCTCCAGAGGCAGGAGAAGCTGGGAAGGAGATGTCCCCAAGGCAATGGCCTTGGCATTATGGCCTGCAATACTAGGGGGCACCTGGTTGCCTTCAAACATGCACAGAAGGCAAGATCAGCTTTTTTTGTGACACCAGGATTTAGAAAAAACTGATGGCATGCTGCAAAAAAAACCCTTCAAAGATTCTCCATTTGTGCTACTTCTATTAATCTTCCAGAAATCAGCTACCTCCAGAAGTTACTTCTCTATACTACATAGCTATAAGGACAGGTAAAAAAATGCTGACTCCACTACTGTCAGCCTGCAGTCATGGTGACAGCTTATCTGCACCCCTGCAGATTGGAATAAATATCTGACAAAACCACACTGGATTTATTAAAAAATAGCAAATGTTTCTGTTTCTGTTAGGTCTGAGTTTACATAATTTCTGGCCCAGCATTTTGCCATGCAAAAGCTTCCTCAGGAAGTATATTATTATTTCAGTGTATCAGGCAGTATTTTCTCCATTTCTTCACAATGGAAAAAAGTAAAAATAGCACTGCATGTTATTTGCACATATATATGAAAATGTCAAACAAAGAAACTGTTTGCATTCTATACTGTCATTTAAAAGCCTCAAGAATGCTGCTGCTTCACCCAAAACCAAAAAGAATCAAACTCTGAATGTAATGTCATAGCATGACTAAAAAGCTGGAAACATTACATGATGTTTCAGGACTAATATTTCTCAGTTTCCTCTTGCGAAGCAGTATGAAAATAGGAGTGGGAACTAAATTGTCTGTAACTACCTCTTTATGTTACACTAAGGCACAGTCATCACACAGAATATTAACCAGAAGCTTAGATATGAGAAGGCAAGCACTAAAACTTTTCTCTGCTCACATTCAGTAGATTATGTAACAGATATATTTTGCAACGTGGAAGCTATTTCTGAAGGGACAAGGCTTGTTTTAGTCCCCCCTATCATACTATTTAACTAACAACACCCTGGAACTCAGTTGTTTTAGCCTGAGAACAGTACACATCTGACACCAGGATTCACCATGGAAATCCTATACTCAAGTATACTTAAGGCCTGGCTTGGCTAAGAGCTATCTTAAGCAGATATGGCTACAAATATGCACTGTTCTTCCTCGTCATATCTCAGGGTATCTAAAACAGTGTGTTGCTGCATTTCCTCTATAGCCCTAGGAGTCTGATAATCAAGGTGCTATTTCTACACAAAGAATGATCTTTCTCAGGTAACACAGGCTACACTTGCACGTTCATTTCCCATATGAAACTTAATCTGAATATAAACTTTATACTATTTACTTTCATTTTTATTTCTGTTTGAGTGAAGCCTTAAAACTGGGTAAAA
>NW_008239110.1:20420471-20423001 GCF_000691975.1 Corvus brachyrhynchos
AGTAAATGTGATTTGAAAGCACTGGTCAAAACTATTTTTAATGCACTTCACCTTTCCACTTTATAATAACCACTCATCTTCCCTCCAGTTTTGTTAACACATTGCAAGTAAACTTCCATTTTACCTTCAAAATACCAGACATGCCAATTTCTATCAAGCTTGCTTCTATTTGCAAAGGTCCCACACTAGTGTAAATAATGAAGTATGTTAATTTCATTAAAATGTTAATCTAAACCCAAATCTGAATGTAAATTAAAGTGATGCACTCCATTAATGTCACACAGACTGTAAATGTCATCCTTTACCTCCATGTCTGAGAGTGGCAGGTTCGTTCTGGATGGCTGCTTGGTCCTCGGTGCCTTTGGTGGCCTCTTAACTGGCTGGTTACTGGGTTTGGGGACAATTTTACCAGCTGATACAACTGCATAAAATCTTGACGATGTGTTCCTAAGCTTTTTGATCCACTCTGGATTGAGCCTGTAGTTTTCCATCACTGTCGCACCCAAATGTCTCCAAGATGAGAAAAAGCCCTCCCCACTCTGATAATGAACATTTCTTCCCAAAGTGGATACAAATCCTCGGAGGAATTGGCAATTCTTGACTTGCACATGTTGACTTGTCAACCAAGGGAACGCAGTTTTCAGAGCATACAAATTCCAAGACTTTGCTGTTCTGTGAGCTGTTCTTTCAACGCCATTATCCAGCTTTAATTGTAGACATCCAGTTTTGCTAAAGCTTTGGCACTGGCATATTGTTAAAGTGTGGAAAGATCTCATCTGAAGGTGCAGAAGTTTCAGTCTCATTTCTTCCCTCTGAACTGTACTTAAAACAAACAAAATCATCGATCAACATTTTGGAAAGAAATAATATTATTTCCTCTCTTATCTAAAAGGTTGTCCATACTACTCTTGCATGTGTGACTACTCCTAAGCACATGACATTGGTGGGAATAAGATTTTTTTGATCCTATGGAAACACTCTAAGATCAAAACACATCTGTGTGCTTACAACAAGTGGTGAAAAAATAGAACTGGATGCTGTGTCAATGTACAAGCAGGCATCTTTTCCTTCTGCTGCTCATTCTGTGCAGCAGCCTGCACTTTCAGTAACCCCACTGCTTGTGAGCAGTGCCTTAAAGAGGACATCAGACACTGTGAATCACTGTGATATAAAATAAAAACAACAATTAGATTACTACATGGTTGTATGGGAATGTCACCTACAGAACACGCACACTGCTCAGCATCAGCTCCAGCTGCTGTGCCACGTACAGCCGAGCACAGATCCAGCCCCAGCCATCTGTCCTGACTACAGAGAATAAAGCTGAGTTACAGCCTTGCTCCTGCCAGTACATCCTGGTGCAACAGGGACCACCAGGCCTGCCTGCAGACTGATCCGTGCAGCCAGAAACACAACAGTGTCCTTATTCTGGTCGTTCAGACTAAGAGCAAACCTACTGTTTTCACACTATGTTGTGTGAGGTAATCAAATAAAATATTCAGACAGTAGACTCAATACCTCAGTGGATGTGTTTCATTTGCTGAAAAAACCCAGTGACAGTCCTCACCTGGTTCTCTTAATCAAGAACATTTCCCTTATGACACAAAATGCATTCCTCAGCAAGTTATTAACAGAAAGTCATTAAGCTGACTAGTTCATAAATCTGCCTATTTCAGAATATTTTTCAAAAACTGAAGAAGGATCTTCAATACTACAAATACTTTTTAATGTAACAGTCGAAATAAACATTTTCTTTAAAGAGCAAATCACGGTATGTGCTGTGGAACAAGCCCTCCATCCTGAAAAGGATACCTAGTTGAACTGATATTGGGCATGACTTTATATCTTTATGTGGCCTTCACTCGTACATTTTTGCCTAATTTAGAAGCCTGTTATTGGCATACTTACTGGGATAAACGACTATTTCATTTTAAACTTGTTCTGTATTTAAAAAGTGACCCTGTCCAGGATCAGGCATATTTACCTTATCAAAGGCCTGTTACCTCTGGATAAAAAAAGAGCTGACAGAAACTCAGCAACTTCAGTCCGGTGGTGGAGAGCTAGAGCAAGGGGAGAAGTCTCCAACAGTGTGTGATAAGTGGCAGAATGAGACTCAAAATGGTTTTGTTGGCTTCCCTAGCCAACAAAACCTCACCCCGAATCAGTAATGCCAGGAATGATTTTTCAACTGTACAGGCTTACAGTAAGTTACAAGGAAAGAGAGATCATATAGACTGAATTCCATCGAGGGGCCTAAGCGTCAGACCCGTGGCACCAGAGGCATCTAGCCAGGAGGAGCGGAACAGCAATCGGAGAAGAAAGCGGGACGAAGGGCGACCACAACAGGGCAGGAGGCGCCACCTCCGAGCAGCAGCCACGGAACCAGGATTTATTTTCCAACGTCTCTTCAGCATACGGCACGCTTTAGCCACGCCCGTTGTCTCCCCGGCCGGGAGGCCTGGCTTGCTGCGGCACAGCCACCGACGTTTACGGATAGGGCGGGCCCGCTCCGCTGGCGGGCGGACCGGAC
>NW_008239110.1:20424358-20443980 GCF_000691975.1 Corvus brachyrhynchos
GGTATCGGCGCCCGTCCCGTGCCCCCTGTGCAGCTGCTCGGCTCCGGGGTTCCGACGCACCGGGTAGAAATGTCACAATAAAAATCATCCTGCAGGCCCGCTTTGCGTTCTTTGCGGGCCTTGCCGCGTTCTAGTTGTTGTCCTCGTACATAAACAGCCTTCAGAGAAAATGTAAATCAAGTGTATAATGGAGAGCGCGTTTCTTGTTGATATGAGATACGTGGTAAACTTTGAGCAGATACCTGCACTTTTAATTTTACGTTTCCCTGATTTTGCATCTGGGTATCTGAGCAATAGAGGTCGCGTTTTAGCCTAGAATTAACTGCAATTTCTCGCTGTTTTGGTAGGGCCAGTCTTTCTTTCTTGAAAAGACTGCTGTTTATCACTTTTTGCAAAAGTAGGCAAAAAACCTGACCAGTTTGAAGGTTTTTTTGGTTTGTTTCGGTTTTCTTTTTTATTGCTGTCCACTGCTTTAAAGGCACGTAAAGCTACTTTTAATACTGTTGTGTTATAAGGCTAGCTGGCAACAAGGCACCACACAGCTCAGCGGGGTGGGGAGAAGTGAATGGGAAGGGTAAAAATGAGAAAATTTGTGGGCTGAGATAAGAGCAGTTTAATAATTGGAATGAGAATAAATTGTGATGAAAAGAGCAAAGTGAAATAGAACCCAAGAAGAACAAGTAAGGCAAATGAAAACAATTGCTCACCACGAGCTGACTGATGCCTGGGCAGAGGCTCCCTGGCCAGCTTTTCCTCCTGGTTTCCACTGCTGAGCATGACACCATATGGTCTGGAATAGCCTTTGGGTGAGTTAGGGTCAGCTGTCCTGGCTGTGTCCTCTTCTGGTATCCCGTGCAAGGGCCTCCTCGCTGGTGGGGTGGGGTGGGGTGAGGCATGAAAGGCCTTGACTCTGTGCAGGCCCTGCTCAGCAGTAAGGAAAACATCCCTGTGTTATCAACACTGTCTCCAGCACAAATCTAGAACACAGCCCCATACCAGCTACTGTGAAGAAAATTAACTCTACCTCAGCCCAAACTAGCACAAAGATCATGCATTTGTTTTTAGAAATTGAAGCTATTTCATCATTTGCTGACAATAATACAATACTGATCCTTTCTTTTTTAGATCCTTTGCATATTTTACAATTAAAGACAGACTGCCCCAGATCCTCACAAGAGTTATTGATACTCTGCATCGACATAAAAATGAATTTTTTGAAGAACATGGTGAGGTAAGAGTAAGGTCCCTATTTTCCCTGATGTTTATCCCCCCCCCACACACCTAGTCCTTGAGACCCCTTCTCTGCCTTGTTTTTACTGGTGTCTTATACAGTCATTATTTGTTTCAATCCTTTTGTCTGATTTTTTAAAGATCATTTCTTTCTAGTAGCTATTTTTGATTAGTTCTGTAACACACCTTTCTGTCTAACCTTTTTCTGATCTGTCACTTCTGCAATTTCATCACTTACTTGGGTTTTTGTGTTGATGCAGTGTTTGATAGACAGTAACACCTTCTTAACATGACTGTGTTTCAACACACTCATCACCTCTAATAAGCAAGAAGTCCAATCTAAAAAGAAATTCCATATGAAATTCATTTTAGGATGTTGGATCTGAAATGAGCTTTATTCACCAAAATATATTTTGTTGAATCGAGCTCTGATTTGTCGGGAGCTCTCATTTGGCAATTAAAATATTGCACGTTCCATGAAGGGCTGATCTGTGTCTACAGGAATAAATGTACAGAATAGGAACTTTTGTTCTCCACTTTTTTCAGAAGGGTGTTGAAGCGGAGAAGAGAGCTATATCTTTCCTCTCCAAGCTGCGGAATGAGCTGCAAACAGACAAGCCAGTGACCCCTTTGGAAGATGAGCTGCCTGATGCTGCGCTGTGGAACCAATACCTGGACTACCAACGAAATTTACCAAATGGAAGTGGAGAACCAAGTTGGTTTCAGTCCCCTTGGCTGTATGTAGAGTGTTACATGTATCGAAGAATCCATGCAGCATTAGCACAGAAGTACGTATTTACTGGATTGGTGTGTTAATTTGCAAAACACTGCTCTTACCCATTTTTGTTTTGGGAAAAAGCAAGACAGCTGAGGAGTAAGATAAAGGAAAATTTTAAGCTTTTACCATACTCCTTTTTCCTCATCTTGCACCTCAGATTTAAAATTAATACCTTTACTTCTTCAATTCAGCAGAATTTGAAGCTTATTCATTTTTTTATGCTTCAGTTTTGGTGAGTTGGTCTGCATGGAAACTTTTAAGCTTGACTGTATAGCTTGACCTTGCAGACTAATGTGAATGAAAATCATGTAGCATTTCTAAAAGGTTTGTTGGTGTAGAATTTTCTCTTAAGCCTTAAACACAGTATATGAGAGCCACAAATCTGTTGGTAATTCTAACGTGTTTTGCGGCTTGAAATCTGAAGTTACCATTAGAGAACTGTTTCTTAGAGCAGCAGACTCATCTTAAGCAGCCGCTGTTGTTCATTCTACACCAGCTTCTTAGTACAGCAGTGCTTGTAGACCATGTGTTGCGTTGAACTTTGGGAGCTGACACTGGTTAAAAATAACTGGCCAGGAAAAGCTTGTTGTGCTGGTACCATAGAGATGTGCCAGTACAACGTCATGGGGTAGGAATGAACAATTTAAGATCCCAATGCTGCCAAAAAAATTTGAAAGCTTCATGAGTGCTGGATTTACCCGTAGTGTTGTGGAGATGCAAATACAGTAATGGGACTCAGTTTCTACTGGTATGTTGTGTAATTTGAACTCTTGTACCAAAAGCTTCAAATATGAAGTTGCTCCACTGGGTTACACTTTAAAAGCTGAGCAGATACTTTTCAGTAGTACGCTTTAAGTTTCTTGATCTCCATTATTTAGTTGCTCTTAAGGATATACTTGGATGGAAGTTCAATTGTTTGTTGAAAGGTCTTCGTGCAAATATGTCTCATAATAGATTGGTCTATAATTTTAATATATGACAACATTCTCATTTGTCATGGTAATTTTCCAAAATCCTAGTAAAAACTTTCATAGGAATAACTTCCTGTCGCTTTAAGAGAATTTGGTATGGGAAGTACACTCCAGCACACACAAGCACGTTTAAAATCAGGCCAGCGTTTCTTGACTTGAGTTCACTTGTATGTTACAGTTTTAATTCTCTTGTCTGAAGATTGGAGTTCAAAGTGCTCACCGTATGGACAGTTCTCAGAATTGCTGTGATTGAATACTTGTTCACTTTCAGAATATATTGTTATATAAAGGTGCCTTGCGTAGTGTCTGTTTTAGCAAGATACAACATCGGGCTACGGAGAGGTGTGAAAATATAGTATGATGAATGAGAAGTGGAAAATCTAACTAGGGCCTATAATACAGTCTAAAAAAGCTCACCTTTGAGCTTCATTTGCATGTGCTGTCATGAAAAATGTGGAAAGTGTGTCAACATATTTGTTCTTCTCTTTTTAGCCCACCTATTGACAACTTTGACGTATTTAAGGAAGGAAAGGCTCAAAATTTCTTTGAATCCCAAGAAGCTGTTATTGCCTTATGCACTTACTTTCAGGAACTTCTTAAGAACATCAAGGATCTAGATGAAAAGCAACTTAAGGAGGAACTTTTTAAGCTATTGCAGGTAAACTGGTAGTGCTTAACACAATAATTTAAAATATTTCTCCTATGAAACAAACAAGAATTTGAAGTTATAAAGAATCTGAACTTCATATGGAAATAAAAATATGGATCTTTTGTTTGTAGAAGTGTGATGAAGTCCTGATAGCCATACTGTATTGCTGCTATTCTGGAAATATTTATATTTTGTGTACTTGTATAAATGTGACACTTTTTTATTAACTGCTGGTCTTCATTATGTGTATGAAAACCCATCAATTCTTCCTTCAAAACCAGTATCTCTCAAACACTTTAAGTCAAGTTCCAGATTACGTTTTTGATGTTTACCTATAATTTCTTAAAACAGTTAATTTTAGTTGGCACTTTAAATGTTTTTGAGACTTCTTTGGAGAAAAAATTAGAAGTCAGTCTGAATCAGAAGTGGTTTAAAAGCTTTATAACAGCATTATTCTTGGAATATAGTGCCTTTGGGTAGAAACACCAAAGTATCATGGGATTACAAATAAGTCTGTTAGTTGGCAACAGTGCACACCAAGTATTGATGAATCTTTACAAAGGGCTCATTAGTGAGTACTTAAAATATATATACTTAAAATACTTATTTGGCTGCATGTAATAAAAAAACAAAGCTGCTTTTATTATTCCTTTTTCTGTGTTACCACTGATATTTTTTGGAATTGCAGTATGGAGAATATTTCTGTTTTGAGCTTTGTGATCAGTGTGCTTATGATGATCTAAATCTTCCATCTTTGTCACTTCTGATGCCTGTGTAAATCCAGAGCTTTGTTTGGTTTCTTCCACAAAATCTTGTCTATGTTCAGATATCTGTGCAAGAAGTTGAGTTTTATTAAAGCTGGGAAGAATATGTGGAGTTAGAACCTTTATTACCTAAACCAAAACCAAGGAAACAAAATCTTTATAGTGTACGTAAAGTTTAGAATCTAACTACAGTGAGACTTAGCAAATGTTGTTTTTTTTTTCTTCCTTCTAGGTGTCATTGTGGGGCAATAAGTGTGACCTTTCTTTTTCAGCTGGTCAAGACAGCTCTCAGAAATCTAGTCCCTTGCAATCCCTGGAAAACATGGTACCTTACATCTTAGTGAATGATATGGAAAAAGTTTGGTCACTACTTGTAAATGCCAAAAAAAATAGAACAGAAAGAAGTAATGTTAGAGTTGACATAATCCTGGATAATGCTGGATTTGAACTTGTAAGTGATCTTGTGTTGGCTGATTTCTTGCTATCATCAAAGCTAGCCGATGAAGTCTATTTTCATGGAAAAAGTATTCCATGGTACGTATCAGATACCACAAAGCATGATTTTAACTGGACTATTAAACAACTGGGGTCAGCTAATCATATGTGGATGTCTAGATGTGGGATAAACTGGGAGGGCAATTTGAAAAAGGGAGTTTGGGTTTTCTGTGACCACATGTTTTGGACTTTACCACATGACTTTTCCAGTATGAGTGAAGTTGCTCCTGACTTGTATGCTGAGCTACAGAAGTCAAACTTGCTTCTTTTCAAAGGTGATCTAAACTATAGAAAATTGACAGGAGATAGAAAATGGGAACACAGTGTCCCATTTCATCAAGCCTTGAATAAGTTTCATCCTGCACCTCTCTGTAGTTTGAGAACACTGAAATCTGACACTCAGGTTGGCCTAAAACCTGGACAAGGTGAGCAAGTTCAGGCTTCTGAACCTGAGTGGATGGTAAGTGGAAAATACGGGGTAGTTCAGTTTGATGCTGGCCTTTAGTTAAACGATTCCTAATACTCTGAAAGAGAGATTTAGTCTGAGTTTAATTTTGGAACTTTCTGAGTTCCATGCTTGGCTTCAGTAAAGATGCTTTTCTGTTTGCACTTTTTCCTCCAAAGTAATTTGTTGTTTTTGTCCCACAAAAGACTTTAATGTGCAAAAATTTATGAACTGTCTTTGTACATGTAAATCAATCTGCATTTCAATACATTTTGTTTTCCTAATGTCCAAGTTCAGGAGACCTTTAAGATGATTATTTAGTTTTCCATAATATTTTTTCCTCATCAGTGGGTATGAGTTTAATGAGTGAAAGTTTAACAAGTGAAAAATTTGCTTCAGAAACAATTTCCCTAATGCCACATTAGCATGAATTTACTTATTTCAGAATAATTTATACTCCATGTCATTTCATGCATTGCATGAAGGTTAGTACTTTAGACAATTCAGAAATTAATTCCAGACAGATTCTTTTGATGTTTTGAGTATAGTTTGCTTTATATTAAGTGATAAGTTATTGGGTGACAGCTTGTAAATATTCATGTAGAATTGAAAATTGAATTTCAATTTTAAAGCACAAGTGAATGTTGCTAGCCAGTTTGCCTGTGGGAGAGAAGTTGTCCCACCTGGTAGGGAGATTAATGGGAGAAAGGACAATCTCATTTTAAGAGTATTGAAGATACTGTTTATTTACAAAGCTCTACCAAGAAGAAGCACACAGAGAAACCTCCCCAAACAAACAAATTAATGAAACCAAGCAGTTACATTAACTGGATTTTAGATTTAATGCAGACTTGATTTGCAGGTGGCCTGTCAGCAGTGTATGTATGAGGTTCAAGCACTGCTACTTCCTTCTGTTGTGATGATTCTCTTTATTTGTCAAATGTATTTGTTTGTGGGTTTTTGGCTGGTTGGTTGTTTTTAAGAGGGATGCCTTAATTTTCAGGGAGGGAATAGAATCCCCAGTTGCACTGGGAAGTACGGGCTAGAGAAGCATATGCCATACAGGTTCCTGTTAACTGGAGTTAGGTGCCTATTTCTACTCTTCTACCCTGGTCTCCAAAGCTGCTGCTCGTTATGTTCATACGATAAAGATTTATACAGTGGATAAGTATGTTCCAAATGCTGATGACTTTGATTATTTGTGTTTATTTTCTTCTTAAATCTGAAAGAGTATTTTAAGGTTTCAAGGTCAAGTATTCAAAAACAAAGATGCAAGGAATTTCATGAGGCAATGAGGCAATTGTAGGTAGAGTTCTGATTTTGAGACCTGGGTTTACTCTATTTACTCATCTCCTGTGTATCTTTGGCTTAGTACTCCTACAGAGTGAATCCATCCTCATCCTTAGGCACCTGATTGAACTGCAGAAATTAGAAATCCAGTCAAGAAAGCTGAAGTCAGGCTGCTGAAGGTTTCTCTGACTGGAGAGAGCTCAGCAGCACTCTGGCTTTAGTGCTTTGATCAATTATGTAAACGACGCGAGGACTCTGTGCACTGGAGCCTCAGTGTCTCATCTTTGAAAATGCTGTTATCTTGTTTCAAATGCATTTTGAAGCAACAACTTTGGGTCAAGAACGAGAGATGGAAATTATGAAATATGTGGAATGAGACCACACCTTGCTCAGAGAGACAAAACGAATTTGGGACGAAATCTGCTTTGCCTGTGCTCAGATTGTCTGTAAGGTGCAGACTTAATTTGCTGGAGAGGTTTAAAGGTGTGTAATGGACAAGAAGAGAAAGTTACTGCTTAGGCCACCCTTGATGCATAGATTTGCGTCTTACACAGTCCTTACACATGCTGACAAACTTGGTTTTGTTTTTTACTGGTTGTTTATGTGTCCCTGTGCCCAGGTTGCTTTCAGGCTGTTACTTCTGGGAGCTCACAATGCAGATCAGTGAAAATTAGTAGTATGAAGTTATGATAAATACAATCCTACAAAATACAAAATCAATTAGGAGATGCAGCAGCATTTGCTCAGTGTTACTGCATTGTGAAAAGTACTAAAATACATGGAATTCTTAGCGTAGCGTGTGAATGCTAATGTAAGACATGATGTCATGCTGAAAAAAAATAGTTCTATTCTCCAGTTGATTAAAAGTGCACTTTTTATCTTTTGCCCCTCACAAAGAGAAGTTTATATGGTGTGACTACATGGCTGTGTAAGGAATGCACAGCCGTAACTTCCAAATACTTGACTTCCATAGCTGTAACTGTGAAGTGCTATCTCTAGGCAGAATTGAACATGCAGCATAATTTTATGTTGGTTGGCTATATTTTTGTAAGATTTTGATTGATTGTATGAAAAAAAGAAAAAACAATGTTGCTGTAATGCCAGTGTTACAGTCTCCCATGACACAAAAAAGTTGTGAGGACATATTCCAATGAGGCGCTGTGCTCTGCTGATGGGTTTGCTACAGTTTACTTAAAAATAGGAAACGTTTTTGTAGCTATTCAGTGTTAATTCCTTTTGTAATACAGCTTCATGAAATACTAGCATGAGCCTATTGCATTTAGGTGGAATTTACTATTAAAAACATAACATAAAGCATGTGTTAGAAGAATAGCATGTGCTGTAATATGGTGTTTTTTTAACTTGAGTATTCAAGCAAGTTCCTTCTATACATCTGTGTTGCAACTGATTGCCCAAAATGCTTCTACAGTATAACTCAGGAGTTACTGATTTGTACATCCAAATTTTTGAGATTTTCGTTTCATATGCCGTTTGAATATTTATGGAAAAAACCAAAGGCATTTTCAGTAATTCTGAGTACCATAACAAAAAATGTTTTTTACTTTCTATTTTTGTCTTCTACCTTTTGAACAACTGTATTTGTAAGTCAATTTTTGATGGTGATGACTTTCATTGTTGATGAAATAGGAGGAAAGTAATGTCACAGGCACAGTGAATACCAGTACACACATCTGTCTGAATACTTGATAAGTTGTGTAAGATATCTACAATAATTTCTTATGTATATACGGTTTCTTAAGATAAATTGATGTGGAAAATAAATTGATTGAATGACTAGAAGCTTGTAAGAATATTGAAATAAATTATATAATTTTGTGCAAGTCAGACACAGTTACACTATTTCAGTGGCTGGGGAAGCCAACTTAAAATAATTCAGCTCTTAGTTTTTGGATTTTTTTTCTTTGAAACAGATTTTATGCATAAACTTGTAAAGCATATTTATTCAATGAGGTTTTGAAAGATACAGATGCAAGAGATAGGTATCATAAAATGTTCTTCTGTAACAAGACAGAGGAATAATAAGGAATTTTCTGACTTTTTACGCTACTTATATTCCTGTTAAAATTTCAAAACCTTAAAAATCATTGAGAATCTCTTAAAATGTATCTGGTAATTACTTACTAAGGTTGGTGCAGTTGATGGTGTCATTTCCAGAATCACTTCTAGAACTGATAGATGCTCCATGTGTTCTCAGCAAAAATGGAAATACTGTGGTGTTACTCTTGCTGTAACTAAAACATTTCCAAAACACTTTGGTTTACACACCTTGCTGATGTCCCATAAACCCTAACTGTTGTTGTTGAAATAGTTTCTTTAAAGTTCACAGTGTATTTGCATTCATGGTTAACTATTTAACAACTTGTTCCATGTGAACATTTGTCTCCTGTGCTGTCAGACAGCATAGGAAAAAAGTTCACTCTGTTGCATGAAAATTACTCTATGAAATCGTTTTAATCTGAAAAGAAACCCTTAATTGTGTCAAAAATAAAAATTCCAAAATGGAATCTTGTACAGAGCTGTTGGGTTTTTTTCACTAAAGTTTGTTTGCTTGCCAGTTTTCTGTTTACCCAAAATTACAGAACAAAAGCTTGTAATTATTTTTATTTAAAGCAAAAATGTAAGTTGAAATTCACCTAACACTTATCTAAGGATTTTAAAATAAAACTGAAAATGTGCTGGTTAAAATGGTCCTTTCATTCTTTTCCATATGTCAGTGGCAGAACACATGTGAGGAAAAACATGTCATATAGTGTGGACTGCCTATGTTTTCTTGTTTGCTTCTGGTTTGGGGTTTTTTTCCTAAAAAAGATTTTGAAAACTTCTATACATTTTTGTTCTTGCTGGTGTACTTCTGTTTCTAACAGCCCTGGAAATAAAAAGTCCACTTACATGTATTTTTACATGAATGAAGAATTATTTTATAGATTCACAGATCCACATTCTGCCTCAGCTTTGCAGTTGTGAATTCTGCAGACATGTTGTGAGAAGGGTTTTTATTTACAGTGCTTTTTTGAGATTTAGCTCATCTGGCTTTGTTTCCACTGTGAAAGAAATATAAAATGTCCTCTTACAATAACTTACAGTGAATAAACATATTCAGTATTTGTGTGCTGCTTTAGTTGTATCACTTTCCAGCAAGTGGCATAATCACAATCTTTCAAACTCCCTGTTAAGAAAAATCTTCATCCTTGTAGAAGTTTATTTTTCCTGGGATTCTACTTCTTCCAAGTCTAATGAAGTAAAAGATTAAAAGCTGAGGTAAGATATATCAAGATATATACTATGGGCTTTTTTATTTGCTTTCTTAATGTTAACTAAGTGATTAGTCTCGCACTACCATGGTAAGGCTGATGCTTTCCAAGTGACTCTAATTGATGAAAGGTCTGATGAGGCATTTCATGCAGTTGCATCTGGGATAGGTTTCAACTCTTATCTCCCACTTCCCAAAAAATACCATTAATTGTCATAGATCAGGAAATGCACTGAGTTCTGGTCCTGGATGGTTTATATACACACATAATCGTTAATTTTGTCTAGGATCTGTGTAAAATGCAGAGCAATTCAGGAAAAAGGGTTAGGGGTCCAGGAGTGCTCCCTCAAGCTAGCTGAAGGGTCTTTCCACCTACTTTTCCTACTGTCCAGTGACTCTTGTGTTAGAATCTGTGTGGTGGTCCTATTTCTGCTCAATGAGCATGTGTACCCCTGGGCTAAGGTTAGGTAATTAGGAGACAGGTAAATTCCTCCAGGCAGAGAAGGGCATGCAACTTGCACTGAGGGCTCAAGTATCTATGTGAACAAAGAACATCCCCATTTTTCTGTAGTTGGTTGTATCCTTGTTTTCAGGTAATCCTGAATTAGAGCTACATTTGAATGCCTTTGTCATGTATTGGATGCTCAGCTTTGACTGCATCCATGGTGTTAGATTGGCCCTTGGAAGTTTTGCTGCTACTTTGCTGGATTGTGATGGAAGCATTAGCAGGAGCTAGTTGCCCAGTGCAAATTGGGGAGTTTTCATATATGTGTGGAAACCTAAGATCCACATACAGAGAATTTGCAAAATAGCTGCATGAGTTTAGACTTTCAAGTACTCTGTATCTGGTTTAACTTCCTCAAACTGAAAACGACCTAGTACAGCAGCAGCAGCAGCTTTCATTTACACTTCTTTCCCAAGCCTGATTAGTTCCCCCATACGCGTATTGCATTTTTACCACCCCGTTTGTCCAGGGGGGAAGTCCAGGGTTGTAAAACCAGGTTATTTCCTTCAGAAGATTGCTAACCCCACGACATGCGCGTATCACGGGGGCATCATTCTGTGACTTTTGGCTTTGAAATTATTTTTAGACATCCATTCTCATTTAGACACTTGCAGAATATCAGCTGGTACATTTTTGAGTGTACTGGGTGCTGGAATTGGGGTTTCATAACACAGATCAATTTTAGCATCTTTTCTCAACACCGAGCATTTTCATGGAAGGGAAAGTTTGTAGTAATTTTTAAATTATTTTTTGTTTCAAAAATTAGTGTGGCTTTATTAGGTACATACATTCAAGACATTTGCATCGTTCTTTGCTCAGAAAGGCTGAGAACATCCTTTCCATGTATTTTATCAAACACAACAGGAAGAATTTTGATTCATGAAAATGGCTGCTTGAAATTATTTAGAATTAAAAATCCCAAATTTACCCTTCCTAAATTGTTATTTCCTGTCCCTGTTAAGGAAAAAGAAACATGAGATTCTTTTGAGAACTCTACTTTGAAATACTAGCAAACAAGGGTAAAGCATTTGAAAGTGTGAGCATTGTGTAATAAGGTAGTTTATTCTCAGTCAAATGGCTTGAAGTGGGTATTGCACCCCACCAAACTGTCCCGTTCTTTTTTCAGAGTGTTATGTGACATTTCTACTTTTCTTCATCCTTTTTTAATCTTGTCTCTTTTGTTGTTACTCTTGCTACAGTTAATCAGATCCAAGTGTTTTTTTAAGGGCAAATAACTTCATAGATCTGTGGTAAAATACAGCAGTATAAGCTTTCCTTCCCCATCACCAAGGGTGTAGAAGCAGCTGAAGTGTAACTCCCGAACCAGCCGTGGCACTGCAGGACTAGCGATGGGGAAGTGTGCTCGAGCACATGCTTAGAAAAGTCAGGACAAAGTTTCGCAATCATTTAATCCTGCATCTGCACGCCACTCCAGTAGTAGGACAGATTAGGCTGTAGTGGAATGCTGGACGAATCCAGGATGATACTTGCAGTGTATAGTAAAACGTGCCAGATTTATGCTAGGTTTATGCAAGACTGCCAGTACAATTTTAACCTGTCAAAAATACTTAATGAAGAATGAGGTTGCCCTGGAGCAACATTTTGCACCACGCAGTGGTAGCAGCTTTGTCCCTTCTCTGCACCCCCATCCACCCTGTCAGCACTGGATAATTTTGTTCCGGAGGTGCCCTACTGGGTTTCACTCCTCTGCTGCAGCACCAGCATTTGCGTGCAGTTAAGAACAGTGTTTTTTGTGATACGTTTTTGTACCCCTGTGCCGTCTTGTGTGGCTGGTAGCTCACTCTTCGCCCGTGAGGATGAACTGGAAGGGTGCCACCAAGGAGCTGTCGTCACCCCGCGCACCCCCAGCGATTGTGTCTTTCCCCTGACGCTCAGGAAGGTGGATGCTGGCGGCTCCCCTCCACTGCTGCTGCTTGTGCTGCACCGCCCCAGCCCCGTGCAGGGTCTCCATTTCCCCTGACCTGTTCGCAGCGCTCCTTCCTCACATTAAGCGATTTTTGTCCTTTCCTTTATGAGTTTAGTGTCAGATTCCAGCTGAGGGATGGCATCGTATATCTGTGTGCTTTAAGCGATGCAGCATTTTAATTGCTGCTGCTTGTGCTGCACCGCCCCAGCCCCGTGCAGGGTCTCCATTTCCCCTGACCTGTTCGCAGCGCTCCTTCCTCACATTAAGCGATTTTTGTCCTTTCCTTTATGAGTTTAGTGTCAGATTCCAGCTGAGGGATGGCATCGTATATCTGTGTGCTTTAAGCGATGCAGCATTTTAATTAGGGTGATGATCCACGCCGGCAAACCCCCTGCTTGGGGTGTCCTGTGTGCTCGGCAACAGCAGTGAAACGGCGTCGGGCACACAGGGACAAGGACAAAAAAATTAGTACCATCCCTAGCTTTGCCATTTTCTTCTCTGCAAAACGTGATTACGTCAGCATTCCTGGGAAAGGTGGGGTGCTTTTTGATTTGTGAGTACAGAAATAGTGCACGATGGCACTGTCCCCAGAGGCTGATTAAAGCTCACAGGGTCTTCAGGGGAAATGATATGCAGCCCCTATAGACCCGCAGGTCTAACTTTCTTTTATTGCAGCTTTCATTTCCTCTCTTCCCATGTTTATCCACTTTGTTTAGATGAAAGGTGAGGAAGAGGAGGAGGTGCCCTTTCGGCTGGCGGTAGTTCAGCAGACATCAAGGAAGCCTGCTTTCTCCGGGCTGCGGGGGTGCTCCTTTGGCAGGTTCTGGGGGGAGAAGGAAAGCCTGCCTGGGTCACAGGAGCCGCTGCTCAAGTGCCCTCTGCTCTGCTCGTCTCTTTGACTTTTTTTGAGACAAAATGCGAGCAAATTTTGCGGGTGATGTATATTTGAAGTGAAAACAAACAAACAAAACCAACAAACCCTGGCGTTTCTGTGAGCATCCCCTTGTGAAGACTGTTCATTCGCAGCCACCGAGCTGTGTCCCCCCTTCCCTAGCCAGGGCCTCCGCTTCGTCCTTCCCCGGGACGCGTTGCCAGGGGCACGGCCGTGGCCATGAGCGGCTCCAGGCGGGGCAGCGGCGCGGCGGAACCGCGGTAACCGAGGGACGGGGCAAGGCAGAAGGGGTCCAGGGGGGTGGTTTGGTTAGGGCTTGGGGGGTTTTTTGGCTTGGGGGGTTTTTGTCCTATTAGGGAATAAAGCCCTGACTTGGGAAAAATGCCCCTTCCTTCTCTCCCCTCGCTCTATCAGTAGTTTCTATCGGTGTTACTGTAGAGGCTGACACAGGCTGGCTGTAACCCCCCTTTGCAAGTCATCTGTGCAATATTCAATTTAATATCGCCTTTAGCACCCCATCCCCCCCCCCAAAAAAAAAAAAAAAACGAACAACAAAAACCCCAAAACAACAAACAAACCCAAACCAATCAAAAAACCAAAGCAAACAAAAACCCCAACCCCAAAAGAGAACTTCTGCAGGTGCAGAGCTGCACCCGGTGGTGCAATTGAAGCCCCACGAACTTCAGCTGATCATTATAGCTTATCTTTACAAATTCAAGGTCAAAAAGATTTATCTTACTAAGTGCTGCAGAAGGGAGTACTTTCACAGAGCAGGAATTTATAGTTATCTAAGAATTTCTTCTTTGCATCTCTTCCTCCTTTTAAACTGATTTGCTGGCTTTGATGTGATTTTAAGGGAGACACTTGAGGATATTGCTTAGAAGGATCAAACCCTTGTACTAAAGATATAATAGGAACCTTGTAACAGTTTTGTGTTCCAAAAGATAAGCAATTTAGTTGTGTGTGAACAAGTTCATTTTCTCCTGAATAGTTGAGCATCAATTTTGTAATGAAGCTATATTGTTCTGAGGCAAAAAATTTACAAAATTTTGGTAGTTTGTGGTGGCAAAACCAACTGCCATTATATTAAATACAACTGTTATGACCCAGTTACAAAGTTTTTGTTAGTGCTGCTTAGTGACAGAGTGGACAGCAACCTGCTCCACATTCTAACCAACCCAAAGTCAAATGGTTTGTGAGTGTTGATTTTGATACTCAAAAACACACTAGAAATTACATGTTTATAAAGCGCGAGTTATAACTGGTAAATCAAACTACAGCAATAATCAGTCTTTAATTGTGTATATACCAACATACTCAATTATTTCTATTCTATTTGCGTTTTGTTTACTGCAGTGAAGTGTAGTAGGCATTGGAGGAAAATTGCAGCTGTTGACATTGCATGATGGTCTGTTTTTTAAATCTGCCATTTAAGTTGTTCTGTTACAGAAGTTATTTAACTCTATTTAGCACTGTTAAAGTAAAAACAGTAGAACAAATTGTTTGTAAAAATCCCTGCATAAACACTTAATTTTTTCTTAGCAATCACCCTTTTTATTGTTTTGGGAATAAGCACAGCAGCTCCTTTTTAATCATTTTGGAAAAGCTGTGAGAGAAAGTGTCAGGGGAGTTCCAAATTCCTTAATTTGTCCATAGAGACAAAGGATGAAGTCAACCAGAAAGCATGTTAAATAATGTTTAGAGTAGGTGATGCGTCTCTCTAATTGCCTTGAGATGACTGCTGTCTTTCATCACATTAAATGCATTTATTATATTTAGATGCAAAGTCACCTCATCCTAACAGAAAAACGAAAGATGAAAATGCTTTAACTGCTGCTTGTAGTAGTAGCAGTGGGTAAGACTAAAATTTTGATTGTAATGAAGCTTTCATTTGGGCCCATTAATCAAGCTTGAAATTGGCCTCTTCAGCAGATGAACACCACAAGTGATTTTTATCTTTTCAGTAATACCTTTCAGTGATTACTTCAAAGGGAGGAGGGTAGAGCTGAGCAGTATCCTTCTGAAAGGAATTTAGAAAATCTCTTTGCTAATTTATTTGAGCTGCTGAGAACACTTGAGTTAGTTTTACATGTTTCTGGAACATTATGCTAATGCAGAAAAACTCCTTAGGTATATAAAAATAACAAAAAAAAAAGGTACTGCAAGCAATGAGTTGCGCCTAGTTACCAGGAGGAATCAGCAAGGGGAAACAGGTGTTTACTGAGTGGAAAGTGATCAAAAGTATTTGAGTGTTTCTGGAACTTTATAATGTGCAAGAGCAAGTGACAGAACTGAAATAGTTGTGAAATATTACTTGCAAATTTTGATTTATGTTAATATATAGTTATCAATACATTTTAGATCCCTGATAGGCAAATTGGGCAAAGTATTATCTCTAAAGAAGACCCAAAATATACATACAAGATGGTTAATTTGTCAACCTTTTTTTTCCCTCCCCCTGAAGTGACTCCAGTGGAGGGGTCAGCCTATTCCAGGTAACTAGGGACAGGACAAGGGGACACAGTCTTAAGCTGCACCAGGGGAGGTTTAGTTGGGCATTAGAAGGAATTTTTTTACAGAAAGGGTTGTTAGACATTGGAACAGGCTGCCCAGGGAGATGGGGGAGTCCCCATCCCTGGAGGTGTTTAAGGACAGACTGGATGTGGCACTCAGTGCCGTGGTCTAGTTGACAAGGGGGTGTTTGGTCATAGGCTGGACTCAATGTTCTCAGAAGTCCTTTCAGACCTCATTGATTCAGTAATTCATTTTAGTCTGTTCTCGTATGCGTTAGCAGAATCTGAGTCACTGTGGAATAGTGTCTGAACCTTCTCATGCTCGTGATTGTGTGTAGGTGTTGTGGCTTTTCTGAGGTGATGTGCATGCTGGCTGGCTGGCTGGCTGCTGCTACCAAGAAAAATCTGCTGTAGCCAAGTATGGAAATTTTTTAACTACCCATTCTTTCCAGTATTTCATGTTGGATGTCATCTTCTTTCTGTTGCAGCAAATAATAATAATAGTAATCAACTCTGCTGCTGCATTGTGTTTTCAGAAGTTAGAACAATTTTATGCACATATACACTCATGAATATTCATTTGTCTTAAGAAAAAAGATTGCAGATTTGGGTAGCCAAGTATGGAAATTTTTTAACTACCCATTCTTTCCAGTATTTCATGTTGGATGTCATCTTCTTTCTGTTGCAGCAAATAATAATAATAGTAATCAACTCTGCTGCTGCATTGTGTTTTCAGAAGTTAGAACAATTTTATGCACATATACACTCATGAATATTCATTTGTCTTAAGAAAAAAGATTGCAGATTTGGGATATCTCATTTTGCTTGTTTTCAGAATATGAACAGTTGTGACACTGGGATTTACAGAAATCATGGAACAGCCCACTGGGCCCAGCCAATGTACCAAGTCCTGTATAAACACGTAGGTAAAAAGGGCCCACTGATTACTTTAACATCTGAGGGGGAAAAAAAGATGTATTTCAGTTAAGATAGATCTTGTGTTATTGCTTAGATCTTTTTTTCCTTTTAAAATATATCAGTGTAGAAGAGATGCAGGACAAAAAGAGAGGTGAAATAAAAACTTGGAGCACCTGAAAAGCAGTGACAAAGGAAGCAGTCACTGCATGAAGGCCAACTGTGTAGCTGAACTGGTGAAAGTAACCTGGACAAGCCAACATGAAGGTGCCTGTTTTGGTTAGATGTGTGTTTAAATAACTGTGGAGACAATTAGAGCTCATAAGCTACTAGAGAAACTTTCCCATGGTGTTCTGCTTTCATGCCCAACTTTGCTGATGGCAACCTATGATATAGTTTAGTAAAGCATATCTGTGAAAGAAGAATGTCACGTGCCAGCATATTACAAATCTATTGAATTTTCAACCTTTCTTCCCTCTTCCCCCCCATTTGTTCTGTAGAAGCAAAGGAAGAATGAAGTCAACAAATGTTCGTGAGTCATCGTGTTGGGTATGTCAACCCCAATGTGTTTAGGTACTTTGAGAATGAGAAGAAGAAATCTCTGCCCTGAGTGCAGTCTATGCCAATGCATTGACAAGTCACTCAGGGGAGTGATGGCTGCTTAAATGCTTGCTGGGGGCTTTCTGTTTCAAAAAAGATTCTTAAAAAATATATTTTTTTGGAAAGGGGTCTGGGCTGTGTGCAGGCAATGGCAGTGGTAGCAGCATTTGCCAGTGCTGAAATAAGAAACACAACAGGAAATGACAGAAAAGTTGTCAAAAGCAGAATGGGAGTGAGTGGCTTTAACAGCTGGCTGATTTCAAAGTACATGGATAGGTATAAACCTACTGAATGTTGTTGTAGTTTTGTTGTTTCTGCATCAAATGAAGTTTGCCAACTAAAGACTGGATTCCAGGGAGATAAAGGCAGTTATTTGGTAAAAAAATCAAACCAAAAAATGGTCAAAAATAACAACAATCACCATATATTGTTGATCTTCTAAGAAACATCTATTACTAATAAAACTGAATATCCAAGTAGATATTGCTCTTAAGTACTGTAAATATATGCTTAGCTTCTGTTTAGCATGTGGAGTTAGATGAAAGCTTCATTTTCTTTCAGGTAAGTGGAAAGAGATCAAAAAAATTAGTAGTATGAGTGGGAGAAACACCCAAAACTTAGGTTATTTAGAGCTGATTGAGTGTTAATATATTAAGACTTCTTCTGTCTAATCTCTCTTATTCTTTTAACACTTCATTAATTCTATTTTCCTAAGAAAAATCAGTATAGATTACATAGTACTCATGAAACATTACAAATCGGAATTTTTCCACAGATATAGAAGTGCCACATCCACATTACAAATTTTGTCCCTACATTAAAGTCATGCCAAGTTAATTGAGTTGTCTGATAGGTCTGATTAAAGATCAGACCTGTGACTGGCTGATGGCAACCCACAGAAACATAGAAAACTATTAATTTTAGAGCATGCACATTTCCTGCAAAAAGAAAGATGGTAATAAGGTGGTGCCACCATGTGTGATTAGTTCTATGTTTGCTAAGGCACTGGAGGATGCAGAGATCTGCCTCTGTAAATCTCACTAAGACTGTAGATGAGTCGAACTGTAGTTCCCATTGACTTCTGCCCCAGCTTCCTTAAACTTCTTTTAAGTCCTTTTGGATGTGTAGCTGCATCTTTAAAGTGCTCATCATTTAAAAATTTAGATTTGTATGAAAAACATAGATTTTGGAAGTTTCAGCTCTAAAGCTGTTACATTGATCATTGTTTCTGAAAGGGGGCTTATTTTCTTCAGCTATGCTCTGAAATGTATTTATTTCATCAGTTTTGCGATGTACTCCTTTCTGTAAAGTTGTAAGTTGTGTTTGTTTAGAGAAGAAAAGGAAAAACCTCCATTCATGCAGTACTACAAATATAATAACATACATAAGCAGCATACAAAGTGTTACTGTTTGCAATCTCCATCCATTCTTTTGGAGCCCTGGTGTATTACAGAATGAGAAGAATGCCCTCTACATTAAAGAATTTAATGTAGTTCTACATGTGAAACAAGCAGAGTGAAGCAAAAGCAAGGCAAAAGTAGTGAGGAGATGGCACATGCTTTCCCTCACTCCCTCACAATAGTGATAAAGTGTTGAGAAAATTAGCACCCCTTTTATCTCCAAGATTATGAGCTGTGTTCCATGTGGCCATGAGTTTTCTGCATGTGTCAGTCTGGCTTGTTGAGAGTGGCAACTCCTTTGTGGAAGAGCACAGCTGAGTGTCTTTGAAGGAGATGAATGCAATTAAACTTGATTGGTCTAATCTAGTGTCAACTAGGACAGGGAAGAAAGATTAGAGAATAGAGTTTGTGATATTATAGCAACTAATCCAAGGTGATTTATCTTCTGCTACAGCCTAAACGAGTAGTTTTTCCTTATTCCTCAGGGATTTCTCTATGTGTTCCATGGCAAATCCTTATTTTACGAGATGTTCACATATTTGGAAAGCTCTTCAGGTTTTTTTTTCTATTTAGAATGGGTAGGGGCTGAACTTGTAATTTATCTCAGCCTGGAAACTGATGCTGATATAAAAAACCATGAAGAGAAGATGTCTCTGTCTCCATTGCAATACCTTTTTCCAATAGCAGCCATTATCTGGGGTGTTTTTCATTTTATAATTCATAGCCAAACGTACGAGGATTGCAGCTTTGTTTCAGTCCTGTGTGAGAGCTGATGGAGTACAAATGTCGTGTCCGGTTCTCTGCCATGTGTGCTCCCAGCATAACCTAAACTTAGTTCTGTTCTGAAGAGGTTACATTTCATCGTCTTATAGTTACTATTGATCAGAAAAAAAAAAAAGTTCTGTCTAATGAAACTCTATCAAGACTTCAGGTCTGAATTTTCATCTTGGAAGACTTTAAGTAACAAAGATCAAGAA
>NW_008239110.1:20444049-20469369 GCF_000691975.1 Corvus brachyrhynchos
TTCCTGCTCTACTGTAGAAGAGCAGAACACCACAAAAAGGAGAAAGCCTACTATAGAATCTAAAGGGCACAGCTAAAAGGGTTGTACAAGTGGTGTGAAGGAGACTGTACTAGAAAGACGGAGGCAGTGCTTGCCATGGAATCAGGACTTGAAAAAGAATCAAAGGAAGTCATTATGGTGATTGCTGGGGATGAGAAAGCATCAGTCAGGAAGCTGAAGTGGTGCCCAAGTGATGGAGTTCAAAAGGACCTCTAACCTTGAAAGGTTAGATGTAAAAAAAAGTAAATGGCAAGCCAAAAAGTGACTTGGAGGAGCAGATACAAGTGTCTGAGTAGGCATGGGCTCTTCAACCTGATAGAGAGACTGTGGAGGTGAGATACAATAGAGATCTGCAAAATCATGCACAGAGAGGATTGATAGCCGTTGCTTTTTTTCAACATTTCTTCTGAAATAAAAATGGGGGGACGTGCAGTATAACTGAAGATTAAAATCCAAAGTGATTCTTTGCATGAGAGACATCTGACTCCCTCTGGGTTAAAGTTTGTACAAGTTGAAAGAGTGACTGGATAATTTTGTAGACAAGGAACCTTTTGAATGTTACTAAATACATAGAAAGTGCTGGAAAGAACCGGAGCTGAAAACAGTGGGAGGTCATGGTGTTGGTGGCTGAACTTGGAGATGAAAGTGGTGACTTGTAGAAAAGGACTGTTTAACCTATTTTTCAGTACATGTGTGTTACTCTGGGAATAATATTTGGAGTAATGCCCTTGAGCAGTTTAATCAAACAAAAACATGCTGAAGCAAAAATGTTCAAAAAATGTGATGTCTAATAGTTTTGTCTTCATGCTGTCTTCACAGGAATCTCACGATCACGTTCTTTTGGATATTTCTGTCACTAGAGAGCAGATGAGTCACTATCGAGCTGCAGCTGAAACTGCTCAAAGTGAACTTGCAGCACTTTCAGTGAAGTATGACTGTGCCCAGTCAGAGGTACATTTAAAAAAGTTCAAATCCTTCTCCAGACCTGAGGATTCTTTGCATCACCTTCTGTAGAGAATAGAAAGCTTTCAGAAAGTCCAATTTGCTACAGAATTTTTGGAGGTTTTTTTTGTAATAAATTTGTTTTTAGAATGTCTGTGTGATTTTTACTTTGCTTTCTTCTGTGATCAAGAACTGATTATTAGCTTGTATTTGAAAGACTTGAAGCAGTCTAGCTTTTTATCATCACCTAAATTCAATCTTTTTATATTAAACCTGAAAATTAGCATTTCTAAATTGTGGTTGTATAAAAGTTCAGATGGATATCTTCCTGTTGATGGCGAGTTAAGATCTAGCTGCCCATCTTTACTCATTTCTCCCCTTTATTCAAGTTATAGCTCCCCAAATTTGCTCTGCATTCATCAGTGAAACCGTGTCTGTGCTAATTTGCTCTGCTTTCAGCACCAGTGAAACTGCGTTTGTGCTAATGGAGTTGACTGTAACTAGAGAGGCTGAAGAACATGTACACATACTTTTCTACTCTTCCTGCTGTGTAGATGGTGCTTCTCAGGAGAGGACTTATTACAGGATAACTTTCAGAGCTTCATTATTTCCACAAGTAATTTTTTTTTAACATGTAACTGACTAAAAGTGATTTGATGGAAGTCAGCAATGCTGGCAGTGGTCAGTTTTAAAGTGGAGTAAAATTTGCCTTTAGAAGACATGAAAGGCTTACATTTATTAATATGCAGAACTACAGGCATAAGTGTCCATTGACTGAGGTTTAATTCGATCAGTTGATCCTGAAGTTACTGCAGGGCTCCCCTACATTTAACATTTATCCAGAATCCATGCTTTAAATTTAGATTTTAAAAAGCCATAGAGAATCTCATGTTCTCATACAAAGAATTTATTACTGGAAATGTTGAATGGCTTTATTGCCAGAACATCTGACTGATTTATAGATTCCTCAAGACTGTGCTTGCAAAAGCATAGTCAAGAAAACAGCTGTTCATGCTCTTGTTAATAAAGACCTTCATGACCCAGCTGAGGTCAGAGCCTTGTTCTTTTGAGTGCTCTGTAAAACTCATGATATAGGATTATTCTTGCTTTTTCTGCTATTGGAACTGACCACAAAGACAATGGACAGAGGAAAAAATATTGGATGGGGAGTTGAACCACAGAGAAATTTTAAGGCTATGAACACTCTAAGATACCATAGCTTGGTCCAGCTGCCAAGCAAAGCAATGCTATTGTTCCTTCAGCTGCTCATTTCCTTCCCCACACTGCCCCACCCCTTGTGCCAGCACAGATGTATGTGTAAGTGTAGTTTTTACAGTGCACTGTTGTGTCAATGCAATTGAAAAATAATTCCTTTCAAGTTGTTTCTTAGCCAGATCAGTTTCCCAATCTTATTTCACCTTGTAGCCATATAAATGCTTCTGATAGCACAAAGAGGAGGGTATGGAAATGAAGCCCATGAACTCGGGAAAAAGCCAAGCTGCTTCTGCTTTTCTCAAAGTCAGTGCTGCTTTATGTCAGCTCCAGAGTGTCTGATAAACCAGTGCTTGCACGTGAAGCATAAGCTTATCGAAGGCTGTGCTGCTGCTGCAAGGATGATCCTCCTACCTGATTTCTCAGCATCAGCCTGTGCTCTGTGATGTGACCAGCTCCACTTCCTCTTTCTCCTCTGTGAGAGAAAAAGTGAATATTTCCTATCAGTTGTTACTTAAGTTGTTTGTGGGGAAGTCAGACAAACACAGAGCTGGTGGGAGGGAGAGGAGAGGCGTGCGTGGCTGAAAAGAGGAGAAGCAGGACTTTTCCAAGGCAATTGGCTCACCAGCCTCTCTAATTTCTCTGAGTGTCTTGGGTCTGGTGATACTGAAAGACTCCATCAGGGAAGTGAATTTCTCATTGCCCTGGATTGCAGTTTAATATCTTAAATATTTTTGCCTTAAAATGTTTGCCACAATTTAAAAGTTATATCACTCATCATAAAGAGCAGTTAACGTGGCTTAATTATTTGCCTGTTAATTTTATGTAATAGGACAGAAGTCCTTCAGATTGTGTCTTGCTGCTTTTAATTGGAATAGTCAGGAAAGCTGAAACATGCCTTACCACTTCTTGTGACAAAAAAGTCCACTTTAAATTACTTGTTCCTATAACAAAAATAAATCATATGAAAATGTTGTTTGCCTGGTGAGTCTCCCTCAAGCGCAGTCTCCTAGAGAAGCTTCTAGCAGAAATAGTTCAATGGAAAATGGTATATTGAACAAAAAGAGAGAGGAAAATCTACTGAACTCCATGAACTCTTGGAAAGCTCTAGCATCATCGCTGTAAGAGGTCTTTAGCATTTGAGGGTGATTTTCCTTCTCCTCCCCTTCTTTAAAAGGTGCTATTACTGTTTCAGCATAAATCCAGCTACATTTAATTGGATTATCATGCCCAAAAGTAACTACTTGCATAAGATGAGAAGAGGGTGCCTAACACACAATGCTCCAAAAATTTATTTGCGTCTGAATATGCCTCAGATCATCTAAAGTCTCCACACTCATACAACAGGATACTTTGCTATTACAACTCCCTGCAGCTATAGATTATCTGTGGAATTGTGCACCAGAATTGGAAGCAGGCAGGCGGCAGGCAAAAAAGAGGGAATAGAGGTGTTAATAACTTTATCGTAATGCAGACACATAGGAGACATGAGTTAAGGTTGTGCAGCAGAACATAATTTAGACTTGTCCGAAATTCTGAGTTAGTAAATAAATTTATCTTCCTGTAAGGTGTTATCTTGTATTGTGTTACCCAACAGTAGCTTTTGTTTTTGCAAACCTCTCCTATTGCTTTTTCTGTCTTGTAGTGATAAAAATGCATTTCTATCACATTACTAAGCTTGTTATAAAGTCATGTTATTTTAGCCTGGGCAAAGTACTCTTCATTAATTTTCTCCTTTTCTATCTATAGCTTCTTAAACTCAGATCGAGCATGATCTCTAAAGAAGTTTCTTTTCAAGAGCTGAAGGCTGAAGCTGACAGCTATAAGGAAAACAATGCCAGACAGATGTCTCGCCTCCTGTCTCTGCAAACACAAATCCAGGAGATGGAAAAAGATCTGTGTGCACTTGCCACTTCTAAAAACCAGGCTGAGCTGACAGCTCAGGTGGTATATAAGGAAAATTTGGAGCTGAAGGAGGAGCTTCATGAGAAAAATGCCAAACTTAAGTAAGAGTCATGTCAGATAAGAAACAATTTTTCGGGGGGGAGGACAGAACAGTGTGGAGGACAGAACAGTGTAGTTGTCAATACAGAAAAATATGTTGGTGGATAGACTTTACTGCAGTTCTGAATTCTGTTACAGTGCCTTGCACAACTGTTGTACCTGAGTGTGTGGCAGGTATTGAAATTTGAATTTTATTTTGAGTTGTTAGTCCATAAATGGAGGTTGGAGTGTTTTGTACTTTGAAGGTGAAATGCATTAAACTTATAAAAGATAGTATCCTTTAACTGTACTGTTTTTAGCATAGTGTATCAGAGCACTGATCTGTCAGTTCTGCATAATTGCTTGTGTTTTGGGTCTGTAGGATGGAGACTCATGGCAAAATTGATTGGTATGAAAATATTCTGAACTCTGAAATTCCAAAATCAGTGTCAGTCATATTAATAGACACCTTGTAGACTTTTATAATGGATTTTTCCACCCATTATCAGGCTAATATTTGTGACTCTATCAATACTGTCTAGTTAAGAGCAAGATGAGTGTTTACCAGACACCTGTATTTCCCAAATCAGTATTTCACACAGCTCTGCCAGGCTTTGTGCATTAAAAATTAATAATTAAGTAATTTTAAAACTTAGAGAAAGCCATTGCAGTGTACTTGTTTATTACCAGCTGATTTGCCAAAAGCCCTGCCTGGAGAGCACAGCCTGACATAATGGCTGTTAATATTTTTAAAATGCTATTTCTGGTAGAAAGAAAAAAAAAATTAAAAAATGGAAGAAAATACTCCTATTCTCTTTGCTTGCCTAACTCACTGGGAGAAAACTGCTGGAATACTGGTTTTCATACTCACCTGCCATTATAGTGATACAGTCAGTTTTATGGGCATAAATCTCTGCTGTCACTCCCAGAGCAGTCCTGGCTGCTCTCTTTGGCCCACAACGCTTGTGTAATCAGTTGTGTAATCAGTTCTGTTTGTGTTGATGCGTGGTGATCAGGACCAGGGGACTGCTCCAAGAAATGAGCAAAATAAAAAGCTCAATTTCCACCTCTACCAGTCCCAGATCTGGTTCACTGTGCACCTGGAGTGTGCCACTGGACTTCTAGCAAAAAGGAAGGGGTACAGGGGTAGTGAGTTTGCTCATTTGGAAGGAACAAATATGTTGGATTGCTCATGAATGTGCAGTGTTTGCTTTCAAAGCTTTTTCTTCTCCTCAGCTAATGGTTGCATGTGTCACTTCATACCAACCAATGTACTGACTCAGTGAACTTCAGCCACTTAGTCTGGCTGCCTTGGTAATACTTGGCACAGGACTAGTCCTAATTAGGTGTTCCAAAAAGATTTTCACTGAAAACCACTAATGAAAGGGAAGAGCAAGCCAGCACCCATGAAGTGCATATTTACATTCTGTATCTTGGGGATATAGTAAGAAATGTTTGGTGAATTCTATGATTGGCTTCCAGGATGTGCACCTCTCCTATTGAAAATGGTGCTTTTCTACTCAACAGGTCTATTGCCATGGTATTTTTAGAGTCTGAACTGTCAAAAGCTTTTTTCTTCTTCTTTTTCCTTCTCTCCTCTTTGCTCATTAGTTCTGAAGAGCTAGCAAAACTGTGAAAAAGCTGTGTTCTACTTTTTTTTTTACCTGACTGCCTATTTTCTAGGTGCTCACACCTTTATGGCCCTACAGCAGGTAATTAGATGATTTGTAAAGTTATCAAGTGAGTGCTTTGTACTTCAGATTTTTTTATTTTTAGAAGCAGGCATGGTTTTGTCTGTGGATGCCTCAATTTTTTAGACACAGAACAGTTGTGGTGTTGTTGGTCAATCTTATATAATAGTCTGACATATAAGCATGCATATATGTCACGTCTAAGCCTAATACCTTTTCACTTAACATATCCCTCCTCACAACAGCAGTTTAGCAATCATCTCATGATTTACTTTGTTGGGGCTACAGAGGAAAGGAGGGTGCTGAGAGGTGAGGAAGCTGTGAGGGTGCTTGTGTTCTGAGGGACAGTGTCTGCTGCAGAAGGCAGACTTCTTTTGGCTCATGGTGTGTGCTGTGTGGTAGTATGTGGAACTGCCCTCACAATATCCAGAGCAGTAATGAATGTTTTCCATTCCTCTCTGTTGTTCTGCCACTCTCTTTCACTTTGCAGCGTTCACAGCAGCTGCGCTGATCTCCCTCCTAAGGCTATGTGTTAAATCCTTTCATGGACTGTCTGTTTTGCTTACTGATTTATAACCATTCAGTGTACTGTGTTTGCACTCACTGTGCATCTCCTGTTGGAGTCTCATGCTGCTCTTTGGTTATGGAATAATACTCTGTTTGATTGCCAGCCTAGAGAGGAAGAAATCAGGAATGGAAAAGAATGAATCCAGAAATGACTACCATGCCCACCTTGAAAACTGAGAATAGTGCTACGCTCTGATAAGCAAATGCATTTCAATAAAATACTTGCTCTAGACACCTATTTGGTTACATCTCAGGTCTTGATTTATTCTAGAGTGAAGAATTTGCTTTAGAAAGAACCTTGTTTCTCAACTGGAAGCACAATAGTTTGTCTTGCAAATCTACCGTTACCTATCTACCACTCTTATGGGAGTTAGTGAGAGGTATTGGAGTTGACATTTGGATTACACTGGTGGTCATTTTGAGCTCTGTTTGGTTGACTGATTTTGCTAATCTGTTTCTTTTTAGTTTTCCATAAGTGATGTGTGTTTCAGCATCATGAACAAGATTTTTGTCTGTGTTTGCTACCAAAGCAGACGATGGTGGCTCTTATTTGCTGGACCCATCTTTGTCCCTGGCAAGGGAAGGAATTTATACTAATGAGTTAAACTCACTATTAATTTATTTGCTTTGTTGTTCTTGTAGAGCATTTACAAGCTGACACCTGCTGTTAAGGTTGAGAACCTGTTTCATGTGGGACATTCATCTGCATGATAGGCACTTGTTGAGTGATAAAATTGCTGACAAAAAGCTCCCTTTTCTTCATATCTTTGTGGTAGCCCCTAGATGGTGTCTTTTTTCAATGCATCCCTTTCATGGGTAGTGCTTCAGAGTACTGTACAGCAAAGTAGCGTCTCCCATCTCTGCTTCTGCTGGTAAACTTCTCTTCACAGGTACTCTGGATGTCTTACACTTCCATTAGTCCAGAAAGGCTTCTCTTTCCTTGGAGTTTGTCAATCATCACTGCCAGCTTCTTTAGAGAGGGGATGTGAAATGCTTTTCACATAGTTTTGCTAAGAGTTGATCACTCTCTTCCTCCCTGAATTTTCTAAGCTTTTGCTTGCACTTTCTGCTTCTAGTATCTTGAGGGCACTATTTATTTGTGTCACTTGGTTCTTGTGTTTTATTCAAATTTTGTGCTGAGAATGAGATTGGGGTCATAGAAGATTTTTTGAAGTGTTAATCAAAAGCCAAGATGAAGAAATGTTTATACGTAAGGCAACAGCAAAAGTTATATGTATTACATAACAGGTACAGAGAATTAAATGTAACTTTTAAAATTCATTTGGTGGTATGCAGAAGCTAGCAATAGTCTTGGGACAATGTATTTTGCCTAGAATTCCTTTTCAGGGAACATTCATCCTGATGTGTATATTTTTTTCTGTCTGATTAGTAAATATTTGAATGAGTGTAAAGAAAACATGACTCAAGCTTCTAAAATCAGCAAAAACTATGAAGAGCTCCTTACACAGATTTCTGGATTCTTGGACATAGACATCAGAGAAACAGAGAAACCACAGGAACGTTTAACATCAAAGGTGATTGTGTAGGCAAATGTTTCTCTACAGCAATTTAATAAAAAAGTATTTAGTTGTCACAGAAGTAAAGCAAGTGATAGAGATATTTGTATTTAATAATGGTTTGCAGACAGTGCTATCATTTAATGACAGATTTTTTTTTCATACTGGGCTAATTTTCAAAGGTGCTAAACACTAACAGGCCTCAGTGAACTCAGTCTGCCCTTACCTGCATAAATACTTTATCAGCTGGTAGCTCCCACACATAGCCCTGATTAGACACTTGGTTGAAAGATTTCCTCAAAATATTAACATGGGGGTCAACAGGTGATGTGTAAACTGTAGCACTAGATCTTAACTCTTATCTTGAGCTGATGTACCATTAAATGCAAACATCTGAAATGGCCTGCCCTAAAACAACCCTAACTGTGTCCCGTAATAAAATGCTGTAAATAACTTCGTGGTGCTTCTGAGACTTAATAATAAAACTTTATTATTTCTCTTCTCTTCTGAAGTTCCAATAACTAAGCTTCCGTTTAGGAAAGGAAAATTGTTTGTATATTCTTTTAACCTCTATCAATGCTGCTGAAAGACATTTTATTCTAATTTTTGCATTTTACTCATCTTCTGTCTACTCTTTGATCCCAATTTTTCTTCACTTTGGAGCACAATAGGTATTTGGGGAAATTCTATTTCATTATGTTCATAAGAGTACAGTCTTAATAAATCAAGATTTTCTAGGTATGTATCACAGTGAGTGTACACCCTCATAATATTACATGATATTGCAAGCACACTGAAATTTTAATAGATACTCTAAAAAAAGTTGTCACGCAAGATGCACTCTTGCATGCTTTAATATTAATAAGTTAATAATTAGAGCTTTATAAAGCATATCTTCATGTCTTTTAACAATGTAGTAATAAATCTAGTTGGGAAGTCTAATTTGTGCTGAAAGCTGTTCCTTAGGAAACCTTTTCTGGGGTCTTGGCACACCTATTTAGCTTCTTTTTCACATTATGGTTTTATTTAAGACAGAATTAATCCGTTTTAGTCTTAACAAATGTCTTGCCAGTAGGAATCAGGGTACATTTTTTGCTCACTCTTTGAAGTGCCCACATTCATCTATTCCACTGATTGGAAATAGCGTAGTGTACCAAAACAGCCCTAGAATCCTCCTGGAAAGGACTGCTTCTTCCAAAGTGCTGGCTGCTCATAATGCCAGCACACCCGGTATTTGGCCCTGTCCTTGAATGTGCTTATGAAATACCTGTTACAAACTCAAACCTCTCATGTTTAAAAAGTTTTGAGCATGAATTGCAGCTTTCTCATTCCAAATGAAAGGCACATGTCTTAAAAAACCAGGCTGAAATGATTTGCTTTTCACATGGGGTAGCTGCATGGTCTGTTTTGTGACCTGCTTCATGTCAAGCACGGAGATGCAGCAGCAGTAGCTCTCCACCTGTTTAATACATCAAAACGTCTATGTGGGAGTAAATCTGAATCACATTATGCTAAGGTGGGGGTTTACTGTGAGAACATGATTCTATGATTTTAATTGTCTTTCTATTCTTTTCATAATGAATAGTAGAGCGCAATTATAAATCTGACCTAGGGGTCACCAGTAACACCATGTCTTTATTGCCATGATTAGGAGCAGGTATAACTGGGATGAATATGTTTAATTGTTAAGAGCTTTTAAGAAGATACTAATATTTGAATTATTTCTCAAGGTCTCTGAAATATGTAAAGAAAATCTGTCACTAAAAGACCAGGTTGCTGCTCTTCAAGAAGCTGTGAATGTCCATGAGATGGAGTCCAAAGCTAACAGAGAAACTATCATGAGATTAGTTTCAGAAGTGGCCAAGGAGCAGAAAAAGGCAGCAGGATACTACCAAGACATGGAAAAACTTAATAAGGTACATAATTGCGTGTCTTGTATGCTTGTCTGGTTTTCAAATGATTTCTTGAAATTTCAAATTAATTTTCAATAGGAATTACCTGAGAAAAAATGCTTCTGAAAAAATTATGTTGATTAGGGTCTTTCCTAAAAAGGACATTTTTCTAAGGTTATTTTCAACTTTTTGAAAGTGAGATGTGAAGATGAAACAATAACATTTTGTAAAATTAGACCTGAGGTAGATTAATGTCTTTCAATGCTGTTTGCAAATTTCTATTTTTGCTTTCTTCTTAGTGTTGTAGCCTTTGTGCTTGCACAAACATGTAAATAAATGAATGTGTATATTGTTAATATCTGAGGCACAAGCATGCAGTGGTGAAAAAATGCTCTTTTAAATAACATTTATTTGATACTGCCAGTTTTCTGAGAATTTTTCTACTCAGTTTTTCAAAAATTCTAATGAGAAATTGAAAGGAATTGATAGGACACTATTCTTTCTTTTAAGGCACTGGAAGATAAAGTGCCTTGGCTTCCATACACCCTAGATTATCTTTTCAGTGCATCATAAATTTGTATTTCATAACCATTGGCTCATACCCAAAAAGTTGTAGGCAGTAGGATGGCTCTTGCAGGAAAGCACTGTTCACTGTTGGGAAGTCTTAGAGGAAATCTGTGCAACAGGAAGGATGGTCAGATGAGAAATATAAGTTAAGTTGTAAGTCAAGTATTCACCAAATTCACCTAGCTATGATTTGGGAAGGAAAAGGACATGATTTAAGGATTGAATTGCTCCAGGAGAGTTTAAACTCCCCATTAAGGGTTTGTATATTTTAAAGGATGGATGAACAAAGTGCATTTATGTAGCAATTTTCCTTACTGCTTTGCACTTTGAGTGATGACTGTGAAAAGGAAGCAGTTTAGTGAAGCCAGAGCAAAGATTTCCTGCAGGTGAAACAGTGTGGTTAAACCTCATGGCCAGAAGGTGAGAAAATTAGAGAAGAACCTTAGACTGCCAAATATGTAGCTGAGTTGTGTGTGACTGAGTTTGTAGGTTACCTAAACATAAAGGCAACCTTGTGCAAGTGAGTTTTCAAATGTAATACAGCATTTTCCCCACCCCTGGCATTCCTCTTTTCCTAAAGAAGAGACACCCACCGTACACTTTAAAGGATATAGTGTTCTGATTCAGTTGTAAGCAAAATACTTAGGAGATGAGAAATAGCTGGCAGTGTGCTCTGGAGGAGAAAGAATTTGTGGGGAAGATAAATGTAAGTACCACAAGGGTCATAAATTTTACATTCTGCTGAAAATAGTTCTTACCAAGCTGTGTACAATTTTCTAAGACTCAATGGAACTGAGAGAGAACCCAAACCAAAAACTTAAACAGGTCCTTTTTGAGAACGTTCTGTTTTCATGCTTCACTTCAAACACAGGTGTGTGAGGAAGAACAGAGTGTAGTTTACTCAGTAAGCCAGAAGCAGGAGATGTTTTAGACCAGGATCAGGGCTCCATTTGTGACTTGTTTTTCAAGTTTTCTCTGACTGCCAAAACATTTACCAAGTTCAGCTAGTTTTCTGAAAAATATTCTCCTATCGTTATTGTGCATATGACAAATGAGTAATTTATTTAACCGATTTTACAGAAATGTCTTTCTAAATGATTGGCATTGCCTTTCAAAAGCATTGCCTTTGAAAAGCCCCATCTTCATGGAGGCTGCATATTCCTCCAGTGGCGTTTCAGTTTAGCTACTTACATTTGCAGACACTGAGTAAATCTGTGGAGAAGGTTTTGTGTTCACAAAAGCATATTAAGAAGTTCATTATTGAAAAAGAAAGTAAAAAACAAAAAATGCTTTAAGTCCTCACATGTAAAGTGTGATGTATGGGATCCCCTGTTCCCTTGATGGATGTCTTACTTGGTTACAGGAGGGGCACCAGCAGCATAGAGTCAGTCTGACTTTGCCATGTACTTCATGCTGCACATTCAAGCACATGAACGGAGTTGCATGTGTTGTGACATGTTCCCCTGTCAAGGTGAGAAGCAGAAATCCATACTGCTCCTATGCCAGAAGACTCATAATTGGCTGTGTGTTTCTGGGCTGTTTTCTGGGCTTAATTAATGGAATTGCCTGTAGCTGAATTCACCCAGCAAAGGCTGAGTACAAGTGACTCCTGCCTGCGTGTGCCTAAAGTTTTTAGGGCCAAACATTTCCGCCATCTTCAGTATTACAGATTGAGATGGCAGCCCATTTCCCCCAGTTTGCTCTTAAAATTCTTCCTAAGTGTATAGAGACCATCACACTGTTCTGTCAATCATCTCCAGCAAGATTCGGCCGCTGCACTGTCCCCTGCCACCCCTCTGAATAATTGCCTATTTTAATTGCCAGGTAGTTCTCCACTCCTGTTCCTCAGGATTTCTGTGAATTCCTTCTCTTGACCAAGTGCTTTTTTTATGTGCCAGGAGGGACATAAGCCTGTATTCAAAAATTCTTACTGAATAAAATGAAAGCCAGTTAGTTACGTTTTAAGGTTAATATATTTAAAATATTCTTTAGCATGTTTGATACTTGAGTATTTGTTGCAGTTAGCTGGAATTAATTCGAGGAACATTAACAAGTGAACAATAATTTTATCTGTTCCCCTCTCAGTCTCACTCTATGACAATATGAAGTGGCAAAGAATAAAAACCAGTAACTCTTAAAACTAATAAAAGTAAAAAAAGCAATTCAAGAAGCAGTTTTATTCAATCTATTACTTTTTAAATTGCTGAATGTATGCTTCTATTTATTTCTGAATTTCTCATGTTTCTGATAGAATATTGCAAGATTTTGCTTCTGGAAAGCTGTAAATATCTGCATAACTTTATTATGGCTGCATTGGATATCAAATTTGCATTTAATGAAAAACAACATTTAAACCCTGCCCAGATTTCTAGACTGAGAATCAGAATACCTGTCCATGCTTTCTGTATGTCCAGAAAGTGATTATTGATTATGGTAATCATAATTAGAGAATTATAACATTCTTTGAGAGTCTCTGTAGGTCCTTTAAAATGTCTTACTTACTCTAACCAAGTTTCTTTTTAATATTTAATAAATTCCTCTATGGTATTTATCTAAGGTATAGAAGAGGATACATATATTCTTCCAGATTAACTTAAATACAGCATTGCCACTGACGAATTACAAGAGCTAGTAAACTGTCTTGTTCTGTTTCACATCTTTGCTGATGATTCAACCTGAAAATATTTGTGATTTCCTTCTGAAGTGTTATTTTAAACATCTGTTTTTCAAAGATGTGCACCATGCAAAATCCTTAAAGAACATACTTGAAATGTAAGCAAGAAATTTTAATTAATACAAATATATCTGCATGTACTACTGATGCAAAATTAATCAGTAGTCAATATTGATTTATATTGTTATGTTAATGAACAAAATAGGTCTAAATAATTTCTAATCAATATAAATTTATTAAAATAAATCAATTGTATGAAAAGTGTTAATTAAAATATGAAAATGTAATTTAAGGAAATTGATTGAACTTGAGAAACATGGCTACATTTTGAATATTCCCAAATACTTAGACTGTAGGAGAGACAGCCAAATGATTTCAGGTTTTCCTTGTCCCAACAGATAAATATAGGAATGAGTTTCTCAGAACCTGGATTTTTTTTTCTTTTTTGTTTATAAGATGTCATTAAGAAAATATGTATTAGAGACAGGTTTCAGCAGATGTTTCCAGATTGACTCAATCTGGAGAAGACAAGAGATAAGAGCAAAACAGTTAACAATCCTTATGGTGTAACAGTGGTAACTGGAGGTGCAGCTGGTATAAGAATTCATCTGGAAGATACCTGCATTCTCTTTAATACCTTATATTACTCTTAATAAGATAATTAAGTATTGTGGGTTCTTTTTTGTATATGTATGTGTAGCTGACTTCAGCATATTGAGACCATGCTGCTGATTGGGGTGTCGGTATTAATAGAAAAATGGAATTATTTAGGTGGGAAAAGACCTGTAAGATCATGGAGTCCAACTGTTAACCCAGAACTGCCAAGTCCGCCACTAAACCATATCCCTAAGTACCACATCTACAAGTCTTTCAGATCCCTCCAGGGATGGTGGCTCCACCACTTCCCTGGGCAGCCTATTCCAGTGCTTCATGAAGCACTTTGATGAAGAATTTTTTTCCTAATATCCAATCTAAACCTCGCCTGACAAAATTCTGGGCCACTCCCTCTTGTCCTATTGTTTCTTAACTGGGAGAAGAAACTGACCCCCACGTGGTTCCAACTTCCGTTCAGGCAGTTTTAGAGAGTGATAAGGTCTCCCTTGAGCCTCCTCCAGATTAAACACCCCCAGCTCCTTCAGCTGCTCCTCATCAGACTTGTGCTTTAGACCCTTCCCCAGCTCTGTTGCCCTTCTCTGGAGGTGCTCCAACACCTCAGTGTCCTTCTGGAGCTCAGGGGCCCAAAACTGAACACAGGACTCAAGTTGCAGCCTCAGCAGTGCCGAGTACAGGGAGACAGTCACTGCCCTGCTCCTGCTGGCCACACTATGGCTGATACAGGCCAGGATGCCACTGGCCTTCTTGGCCACCTGGGCACAGCTGGCTCATGGTCAGCTGCTGTCAACAAGCACCCCAGGTCCTTTTCTGCCAGGCAGTTTCCCAGTCACTGTTGGTGGCTTTCACTTCTTTTATACCTTGATCTTTTGAATAAACTATGTTTGTTTTCAGCTGTTCACAATTTAACAAGATGGTGATTAGGTAAGATCCCTGGTACTGGCAAGCCATTTTAGCACTGCCTTTCTGAAAGGAAAAATACACACTGCTGAAAACTGTAATTGAAATAAATGACTCTTTATTGTTTGCTGTAATTACCATAATGTAGTTCTGAGCACAGGTGGGAATTTTCTATTAATAGGACTTGTCTAGAATAAAAAAGAGAAAATGGCAAGGAATCAGGCCAACATTTGTTTCTAAAACAGTTCTAAAATTACTTCAAAAAGGTGTAATAGCAAATAATTTCCTAAATGACAAGGGTTGTTTTTATTTGTGTTTTTGCATGATTGCCTTTTGGTAGCTATTAAAAATTTGAGTATTTTTAGTATCATATTTTTATATGTTATTTTCTAAAAGTGCCCTGCAAACTCCTTTTTTTTTGTCCACCCTCCCTGCTGATCTGCAGAAATGCTCCCAGATTTACTGCTTGATTGGCAGGTATTCAATTAATACAAATGGCATACTATGCTCCACAGCAAGCACACACAGACCGTGAGAGACCCTTGAGTAATCACCATATTCATAACTGCTCCAGGAACAATTCTTTAACTCCAGTGTGCACAGTCATAACTCATATCAGTCCTATTATTGAGCCTTTACTTACCACTGAGACCTCCAGAGGAATCCCTCTCTGTAAACATTCCATCCTCCATAATAATTTAGTGTCTTGGGTGAAGTATTATTCTTTCCTTCTGTATCATGTGTGAATATTCTTTCCCATTTGTTCTTACCAATCAGAAAATGCCTTGAGAAATGAAGACTTATTCTTTGCTATATTTTTAGTTGCTTTCGCTGCAGAGATTTTTCTTGTATATGTGTGTGTAAGCACTCTTAATATTGGTATTGTGGGGAAAGGAAAGAGACTCACAAGACTTTATTTCTTTATGTTTAGATGGTGATTTTTCTTTATTTTTCCTCTCATAATTTGTTTTGGTGTCATGGGTCAGGATACAGAATTCTGTCTGTCTGCTCTACCCTGTTAGGTCAATATTTATATACAACTGATATAGATACATTTGTATTGGCTATATTTTATTTATTCCCAAGCAAACCTTGATTTGTCTGGTCCCTCACTTCTCATTTCTGTGAATAAATAATCTCAGGAATTTTTGTCACATTCAGATAAGCTGGTCTCAAAGATCACCTCTCATCACTATATTCAGGGAGACCGTGACTACTGTTTTGGTCACCTCTGAATTGTCAGGCAGTTGGAGTTGATCATCACTGCAGGCTACTTCCAACTGAAATATTCTATTTTATCCTATCCTTTTCCCTCTCAGTTGTAGTACTTTGGCTTTGTGACACGTCTTTTTCAGTGCTTGTTTTTCAGGTTTTTCAGGAAAAGCAAGATTTCAATAATTTTACAATAAAAAAATTGGTTTTGTTCACCTGCAAATTTTTTTTATGTATTCCTTTTTTCAATCCAATATAAGATGTTAGCCTTTAGTGTGATTACAGCAGACTTCAGGTTTTCATCAGTTTCACTGGCAGTTCTCCTATGAAACCCTGACGTTGAGCAAACATGATGAATATGGGTCCTAGTTTCTCTGTCTGCAGTACCTGCTCCTGAGTTATTCCTTAATTTGTGTGTGGTGGAGAGGGTTTATAACTGATTTAAAAAATCTTGTTTAATTTTTCATGCACTTTTAGGATCTTGACAGTGCTATAATAAAGAGGCAGAGTTTAGAGATGGAGATCAGAAACCTCCAAGAGAAACTGACTGTTAACCAGAAAGCTTTGGAAACCTCAAAGCAGGAACTGCACAATTTGAAGAAATCTTCCAGGGAGCTAGATGCAAACTTGAAGAGCAGCAGAGAAGAGGCCAGGACTGCTCAGACCTCTTTAAAGGCTTTTAAAGAAGAAATTGCCACCCTGCTCAGCCATGGATCTGCAATAGTTAAACCTTCTGAGAAAGCCATTTTGGAGAGGATCCAAGAAATAAATCACAAAGAGGAGACTAAAGAAATAGTAAGTCGGCAACTACTGCACTTGCCCAGTGTGTGTATTAATTCTCTTTGGGTTCCGTTTTATTTTATTCATCTGGTAGAGTGTTGGTTCTTTCTGCTTAGGTTTTGAAATTACAGAAACCTTTCATTTTGTTGTCTATTTAAGGTAATATTATATATTATTTAATATATAATTATATTATATATTATTTAATATATGTTTTACTAAGCAGGAAGAGTTCAGAAATTAAATTAATAACAGATGCTGTTAAGAAGAAAAGACTTGGAATGGTCTTTGAGTTCCAACATTGAAATTTGGTTTCTGTGCCAGCAGACATCAAAGTTGGCTGTTTGGTTGCTATGATTTAGTGAAACCTGTGAACAAGTATGGATTTGCTGCTGCAATGGTGACTTCAAGAACTGACTTCTTTCTCAAAGCAGATATAATTGATGAGTTGCCACAGGCAACTTCTTTCCCTCCAATCCTCAAAACCTGCACCTAAAAATAAATATGTATTTTTACACTTACATCTAAACATTGTTCGCCATCCAGGAGAAGGTAAAAGGGAGGCTCTGGGTTGAGGCATTTGGGCTGGTAGTGTTTGCAAATTTGTATTTGAATATATAGATAGAGAAGGGACAGCTTGGGAGGAGGGTGAGTCAGAATGCAGCCTTACCAATAGCAGTACCCTGACACTGCACTGAAGTTTCTTGCTTGCTTGCATAAGCATTTATTAATTTTGTCAGTGAAGACGATTTATATAATCAAAAGTCACACACTAAATCAAAAGTTGCTTTCAGTGAGCTGCTGAAAACCAGCTTTGGTGTCCTTGCCAGATTTTAAAATTCTAGCATCTTCTGCTGATGTGATAGTTTTTAATGACAGCAAAAGATTTTGTATTCTGTCCAAGGCTGGAAATAGTTCTTGAAAATATCCTGTGCATTTTGATGAAGTATTTAAAAAAACCCCTAAAACAAAAAACCATGCCATTGGCATTCTTGCCCACCTGGGTACACTGCTGGCTCAATTTCAGCCAGCTGTTGACCAGCAGCCCCACGTTCTTTTCCACCATGCAGCTTCCCAGCCACTCTGCCCAGCCTGTAGCAATGTTGTGACCCAAGGGCAGGACCTGGCACTTGGCCATGTTGAACCTCATACATTGGCATCAGCCCATTAATCCAGCCTGCCCTCCAGCAGATCTACACTCCGACTCAACTCAGTGTCATATGTAAAATGGTCATAGTTTGAAATTATCCAGTAGCCACATTAAAACAAAAAGGAGGAAGGGGCGTTTTATTTTGCAGGCTGACTGATCAAGCACAAGTCATAGGAAAGAGAAATTGTGGAGGTCAGAACTGCAGGACCAAAAATGCAGCCTTTGTAAGATGATGGATCAGGCATGGGTGGGTAACAAGGGTGCAACCTTGTTTTAGGAAATGCCTACATTGTGGGTTTTCGCTAAGCCAAGGATGAAAGTTACACCAGGATGCCCCAGGATGATAAAAAGCCAGCTTGGTGGTTTTTTGCTCTCCACTTCTGTGGTACGGTCCTTCAATTTCTCGTGTTTATGGAGGCTTTGAAGCCTCCAAAACCCCATTGCAGTCCCTTTTCAGCCTGATAAAGGGGCTCTGGGTTCTCTGGCAGCAGCAGATCTCTGGGGGAACAAGTTACTGAAACTGTTGTTCCTGCTAAAAAAACTGAGTGATGTGAGATGCAGAAGAGCATAAAATGTGTTTGTGGGTTCTTGCAGATTCATTATTGTTTAGTGTTGTCTACTGTATGAGCAGCAGTAATTTCTCAGTGTTTTTTAGGCAAGTTGGGTGCAAACTGTTGTTTGTATTTAATTGTAGTAAGATTTGGAAACCTTTCAGTGCCATTAAAATTAATGAGAGCTCTGTGTACTTACTGTTCATTTCATTAACATAAACCAACAGGATGCTTAAAATGAAGAGGCTGCTTGCAGATGAGTGTCTGAACACTGAGTTACAAATGCAATATAATTAATTATGTAACCAAATTATTATATGACAGTAAGTAGAAGACAGGCAAACAAGCAACTTTGTGTATAGAACTGTCTTCCAGTATTTGGCTGTAGTGTAACTAGATACTTTCAAGCATTTAATTTATTAATAGTTTACAACTTAAAATCCATTACATTATATGTAGGTGTTGTAAAGTTAACAGTAAAGAACTAGAAGTTTTTTCAAAATTGTTCTAGTTGCTTGTTTTGAGATTTTATCCTTTTATCCTTGGGCTCTGGCTAGATTACAGAAGTTATTATCACTATATTTTTTAGCAAAATCTTTTAGTCACTTAAACACTGTTTAACAGTTAACAATTGGGAAACACTCCTCCGAGACTTAATTATCCCTATCTACATTCTCCCCTACATTCTGCATGTATTTTCTAAATAGCTTATATTATTTTTCTAATCAACTCCTCAATAGAATAGTGATTTTTTGGGCTTATTTTAAAGAATGACAGCTGACTACCAGGTATTGCTGCTGTGCCCACATGTTTGGAAATTTTGTGTCTAAATTAGTTTGTATTGATTTTTTAATAGATAGCAACACCTTTCAGTCATTTGACTCATCTTATGTATGATATCTGCTGTTCACTTTTGGGTGTCTTACATGTCACCCCTTCTGCCATTTTCTGCCAATGGTTATAGCAGATTTTTCTTTTTGACTTTTTAAATGCATGTGTTTTAAAGATAGATATTTTGCCCTGTTTTTAATCATTTGTTGGTTTCATATCTTCCTAGCATTTCCCAACTAACCCCATATGCTTTGTTGCTTTGCTTGCTCCCTAGATGGTATCTCAGCTTGAAACCCAATTAGCTAAATTGGGTGAAACTTTGGAAAATCAGACCAGATTGTACCATGAAGCCCTGGAGAGGAGCAGTAAAGCTGAAAAATGTTCAGAGAATTTCCACGATCAGCTGAAGCACTTGGAAGAGGAATTATTAACTGGAGACCTGATGCAAGATGGATTGAAGCTTGAGAAACAAAAAGTAGTTGTACACATTATTTACTTAAAGAATAGAAGTCACTAAAGGCAGAGACACAGCTCATTGTATTGCTTTGGTCACTTGGAACACTGCGAGTAATGCGAAATAGCAAAGTCAGACGTCATGTAGGGAGTAGTAATACCTTTTCTTTGACCAAAAATTGCAGTTGGAAGATGTAGCTAAGCTTTTGAGCTCCAAGTCCATTACTGTGAAACAAAACAAACAAACCAACCAAAAAAAAACCCAAGCAAAAAAAAAAACCCCAAAGCCAAACTACACCCCAAAACCATCTTTTAAGAAGTCCCTGTAGGTACATCAGAAGTGCTTCAATTATTCTCTGCTCTCAAAATGTCTCTCATCACTATGTCTTTTTCTAAAACATCGTCCGGTCTGCAATCTCTCAAGATCTCGTAGTCTTTGATTCTTTTATATTCTTAGACAATCACGGCTACTAGGATTTTTTGTTAATTGTATGAATAAACACACTGTTAGCCTGTAACTCATTCACATAACAAAGAGTTTGAAAAATGACATAGTACCTGGAAAGCCAAACACTACAGCTAAGAAAAGCAAAGTTTTAGCATGTTGCCAGGCCAGGATTAATGCTTAGAAAGTTGTATTTGCAAAGAATCATCAATTCTGTGCTATTTGTTTTGCCTTAGACTATGATACACTAACTTTTTTGAATGAAGCATCCACCACATTGGGAGAAAACCAGAAAAAGGAGCTGTTTCTTCAGCTCTGCTTCCTCTGTGAATAACATGTGGCCCTAGATTCTTAAATTTCTCTCTAGATTTTGCTCCAATCAAGAGAATTTTCTTGGGATTTTTTTTCTTTAATGAACAACTTCAGTACTTCTTCTGCTACTGTTTTTAGTTTTTTTAATCAGAAGTATCATGAGACAAAAAGGTATTTTTGCTAACGAATCAGTTGTGAAACTGGTTTGTTGGTGGGATGATTTTTTTGCTGTTTGTTTTGTCATTTCTTTGCAAAGAAAATGGTCTGCTACAGAGGTAAGAGGAAACAAAATGAAACAGTTCTTAGTGGGAAGGAGGGCTTTGGATTTTCCAAGACAGGCTAATTGAGAGCAAGGGACTAAAGCAATTTTTAAAGAGCTGGTAGGGCAGGACAAAAGAAGGAAAAAAACAGATTGAATAATATTTTGTATCTGCATGTGTTCACACATCAGCAAACCAGATGGAGATGCCATTAAAATAATCTTAAAAGCAATTTGTAAACCAGTAACTTATCTCTAAACCTTGCTGGTCCAAAGAAGGGCTGAAGGCTGACCGTGTTAACATTCCTGCATCTCCTTGGACTACATCGTGTGTCATCCATGGCATCACTGCTATCAGTTACATCTGGTTTAGAGCTCACAGTACTGGGCAATCACAGCACTTGCAGTATTAGTTAGGACACAGCAGTCCATTCTAACTTCTCCCTGCCAATGCACAGCCATGCAAAACAACAGAGCTCCAGATAGGAACTAAAGTCAGAGGCAGGAACATACCTGCTGCTGCAGAGAAGCAAACCCCAAGTTTTCCTGCTAAAAAGATAAATACAGTAGATCTAGGGATTTATGAACAAAATAAGTATTGACTAAAAAAAGGACATAAGGAGAATTTGAAGTTGTGTCAGGAGTGTGCCCAATTACACCCTTTCAGTATTATTTCTTGTGGGTAGTGTACTTGGCTATGTATTGCTGGCTGCCACTGTAGCAGGAATTGCTTTTAAATTGTACATCATGACTTTGAATGAAGTTTTATTATTCTTCTGCCACCTTTCCCACATCTTAGTATCTGAAATTTCTGGAGCAACTTAATGAGAAGATGAAGCTGGATAGCCTAGCAGCAGAGGTTGGATTTGATATGACTATGGATGCAATTCTGGCCCGAGTAGAGCAGTTGGTGAAACTGGAAGGTGACGCAGTGGTTGAGAACAAGACTGTGGCATACAGCCTCAGAAGGAAGGTATGTGAAAAGGACATACCATTCAAAGATAAACATATGGCTGTGTTTCTGTAGTGGCTTGCTAGAGGCAGCAGACTGTATATGTGCAAAGAATTTCAAAGATGTCCATGACATAAAAAGAAGATAGTGAATGATTGCAAACTTTGCAAAAAGACTGCATTATTGAAGTAAGTAAACCTACCGGTCGGTTGAACACTATACTGCTTTTCACAACTTCTTAAGAAAAAACTATGAAGTTATGGATGTTTATATCTGTGTATTTGTCTACTTTTTAATACACATTTATAGTTCTGTAAACAGCTGCCATTAATATTTAAATCTAAAAGGATCTGCCAAGGAGGGAGGCACATTACACAAACTTCTCTAGGAACTAGTAGAGTGTTGGTTGTACTTCATCAAGAATTTCAACAATTCCAACAAGAACTGTTCCTTCATTCAGTTGTTCCTACAGGAACAAGTCTGTTCAAATTTGGTCAAACACCCCTCTGTCATCCTGTTATGATACAGGGAAATCTTTTGGGTTTAGGCTTGTCAGAACAGTATAGAGCTGGGAACTGGGTCTGTTTAAAGTTTAAAACAATAGAGAAGCACAATGAATTGGTAATACAAGGAGCATCAAATTAAGGTATATATGTTGATACTTCACAGAATTTTCAAGAGAGAAAGAGGAGTTCAGGTTGTATATGCAACACGAGGATTAAATTTGCAATTATGTAGCACCACTGCCTTTCACATATATTTTTTCCAATGTCCTTGTGTTTGGAAATCAAGCTTAAGGCTCAGAAAGAAAAACTTGAAAGCAAAGAGCTGCACATGAGTCTTCTGCGGCAGAAAATAACCCAGCTGGAAGAAGAGAAGCAAGTGAGGGCTGCCTTAGCTGTGGAAAGGGATGAGGCCAATCTTGCTGTCAGAAAGTTACATAAAATGATAGAGAGGCTACAGAAGCAGCTTGATCTGGCCAGGGAAACAAATACTGATCTCAAAGCCAAGCTGTCTGAAACCAGTGAACTTAAGGTGAGTTAAAAGATTGTCTCAATCCTTTTTTCTATTCCAGCTGGATACAGCTGGACTTCATTTAAAATAAATGTGTTCATGGAGAACTGCTCAAATGTAGGTGGCGAAAGCAAATATAGTATTACAATGTTTTGGGTATTTTACAATTTGTCTTAATATGCTAAGTAGAATCTGCAAAGCACAATGTAAATTTTCCGGCTAGTGTAAGAAAAATACAATATATGCATCCCTTTCTTTCCTGTTGATGTGACTGTCATCTTGTATTTTCCCATGCACTGCTCACAGAAGGTCTATTCTGATAGGTATGGGGGGGAAATAACAGGGAAGATGCTTAATTTTAATTGTTTCTATGTTTCATTACATAGCAGTAGTAATATATTACCTGCTTCAACTCGGGTGAATACAAGTAGTTTGCAGCCATTGATAGCTTGCCACCACTAGGAGAAAGGGAGATTGATTTTATGGGACTTAGTGTCTTGTGGCTGATGGAGTGAAATAGCCAACTATGAGCATGTTCCCACTGAATAATTTTTACCAGCAAAACATTTGGCAACACTTTTTCATACTATTTTTCCAGGGTCTGGAAGAGAGTAAACCCTCACTGTGGATTTTCTCTTCTGTCCAGATACCTCTTTCCACAAAATCTGTAGAGGATTAACTGTCATTGAAGGAAAAATCTTTTCATTAATCGTGTTGAAATAGGCCAGTCTCCTTTAATAACTTTTCAGTTCACAGGTACATGTGATGATTAATGAAGAACCCAAAAGAAACCACACTAAAGTGCTTATTCATGATCACTCCTGATATTTTTATTATTTGCTCAAGTTAGATGAAAAAGTATGACAAATTTAACACTTCCCTATCTTATTGCAGATCAAAACTTTGGAGCAGAGCAGAACAATAGAGGAACTCAGTAAGTCTCAAGGCAAATTGGAAAGAATGAAAGAAAAAGCTGAGAAACAACTTAGATCTGCCAAATCAGAACTTCTTTTAAAGGAGTGTAAAGCTGCTGAAGACAAAGAAAAAACCAAAAATATGTTACAAGCAGTTACCAGTGAGATGAAGGTGCTTAAAACAACCCTTGCAGAACTAGCAAAAAGAGAGAGACAGGTAGGTGTATAGGTGTTTGAAAAGTGCTAGGTGTACCTAAGAGTGTAGGAAAATGGTATAGGTGGAGCAGCTATCCAGCTGTGCTAAAAACTGTTCCAAACATTATCAAACAATGAATTTTTAGCTCACACTTGTGAGCCAGAGTGACAATTGTGATTGCAAAGCTATTCCACAAGTTAAGTTTTGCAAGAGAATAGTAAATACAGGCATTATTTTCTTTGCTCATCACCAAATATTGCATCACCTTTTAGAGAGCTATCAAAATGCTGTAAATCCTAGTATCTCTTTTAAAGTATGTCTTTTTCCAAATACTTTAGGTATGTAATGTATCAACTTCTCATCTGTTTCCTTTTGTTTCTTACACATCCATCTCTTGCACTTTCTCCTTGCCAGTTGTAAGAGATTCAACAAGACTAAGTCATAGGATGAAAGGAAGCAGCCTCAAGTTGTGCTGGGGGAGTCTAGATTGGATATTAGGCAAATTTATTCACTGAAAGGTTAGTCAGGCATTGGAACAAGTTGCCCAGGGGAGTGCTTGAGTCAACAATCCCAAAGGTATTTAAAAGATGCCTAGACATGGTTTAGTGATGGACTTGGCAATGCAGGTTAAGAGTTGGACTTGATAATCTTAAAGGTCTTTTCCAACCTAAATGATTCAATGAGTCTGTGTTACTGTGTATAGGCCACAAATACAAAGAACACTGGAAAATACAAGAAACATCCCAAAAAACCCCACCCCAAACCCCCCAGATTTAATATTGAATGTAGTTATTTTGGATCAATTTGTGACATATAACTTTGTTAAAGTTTAGATCAGAAAAATTTTTGTGGTAACTCAGAGGGAGAGTATAATTTGTGGGAAACATATTAGTAAATGTGTTCCATTCTAACTTCAAAAAATTGTGAAGTATGTATGTTATTGCCCTGCATATTGTGTTTTTGAGCAATGCTACAGGTGGGATAATTGCTGAAAGCAAATTGGATGTTTCTTTAAAGTAAAAAATTTGTAATTTTAAATTTATTTCAACTGCCTAGAATTTTATTAGTGCTGTATGTTGGGCTTAACAATGACTCTGAATGAAATTTAAGAATGTTATTTCAGAAAATTAGTCTAGAAATTTTTCTTTTTATTTTCATGGAGAGAAGACCAACAACCTGGGGATCTTTTCACCCCTGGAAATCTTTAGCACGGTTTTTGTTTTATAACAAAGATTAGAAATTTGGCAGGAAAATTTAATTTCTTCATATATCGCATGAAGAATCCAAGCATCCGGCACAGAGAAGATATTAATTATATGGAGGAAATTATTCCATGGAGTCATACATCGAGTATTTTGCTAAAAGCACACAAATGTTGGATTTTTACTGTCTGAATCCAAGGGCATTTCAAACCACTTGAATATTGTTGCAATACTCTTTGGACTTATTTTTTTTGTTTTCTTTCTGTTGGAATAAGACCCCTTCTACTTTCTTGTAGTTACAGGGTGAAAATAAAATATAGTATCTGCTTTTTACTTCCCCAAACCCCTGCCCCTCAATATCTTGGGTTAATGCTCTAAATTACATTCATTGTCTGTTTTTTACTTCTGATAATTTTACTCACTGAATGGAAGGTGCAAAGAAAATTTAGCAGG
>NW_008239110.1:20469386-20507464 GCF_000691975.1 Corvus brachyrhynchos
TGTGTTTGAGTCTTTGGTGACGTTTATCCTTTATTATTTCTCTCCTTCGTCCAAAGGCTGGATCTTTGCAGAGTGATGCCTTGATCTTCTAATGTAAAGTCTGTATGGAAACAAATTCCAGCTTTGCTGCCTCCTTATCTTGTCTGTGATCCAGATGTTTAAAAAAAAATCTTTAGCTTCTGCTAAATACTACTTGCCTAACATACTGCCAGAGCCCCGCATCGGTGACCTCCTGAACTAGTGTAGAAGATAATATATGGGAACTTTGGGGTTTTGGCGTAACATTGTTCCAACATTTGATCCAAGACATTGCACTGCCTTGGTGATACAGGTAGCTGGGACTGAATTCTCAAATCATAGAATTGTGGAATGAGTTGGGTTGGAAAGGACAGTAAAGATGATCTAGTTCCAACACACCTGCCACGGGTAGGGCACCTTCCACTAGACCAGATTGCTCAAAACCCCATTCAACCTGGCCTTGAACACTTTCAGGGATAGGGCGGCACAACTTCCCTGGGCAAACACGTTCCAGTGCCTCACTACCCTCCCAGTAAAGAATTTCATCCTAATATCTGATATAAATCTCTCCTCTTTTAGTTTAAAACCCTCCCCTCTTTTCCTATTGTTATATGCCTGTGTAAAGTGTTGCTCTCCCTTTTTTTTTTTTTTATAAGCCCCCTTTAAGTACTGGAAGGCTGTTATAAGTTCTCCCTGGAGCCTTTTCTTCTCCAAGCTGAACAACCCCAACTCTCTCAGCCTGACTTCATAGAAGAAGTTCTTCAGCCCTCTGATAATCTTTGTAGCCCTCCTTGGGAGCTGTTCTAACAGGTCCATGTCTGTCTTGTGCTGAGGACTCCAGACCTCAGCTGTGTTCTGTATTGGTTTCCCTATTTGTGTTTCTGAACTGATGGCAGCTCCTCAGGGTTTGAAACAAACTGTCTTTGGCAAGGTCTTGGAAACTGAGACCTTGTTTTCAGGAAAGCAGCAAACCCCTTTCCTCACAGACTCTAACTGCTTTAGAATTCTGCACAGTGTTCTTGGGGTCAGAGACATTTCAGGACTGTCTGTCTCCTTCTTGCCCTTAGCCCTTGGCATGATTGGTGGAGTGAGGATGCTGCTACACCAGAACATGAGTCCAGTTTCTTGATGGTTTTGATGATTTTGTGGCATTTTCAGTCTCTTATATTCTTGGGAATGGGGATCTTGGCATTCAAATAGATAGCAAGAAAAGCGTATTTCCTCAAATAGTAACATTTTTCTCTTTTGTGTGTAGATGATAAGGGGTATTAAAGCATTTGTTGTTTTGGCTGTGTAATTTATTTTCTGTTGAAGCGGCCTTGAAGCTTGACTGATAATGATCCATACTGTGAGTTGAGAAGAGTAAATCAGCAGAGATGACAACTACTTGTGGATGTCTGTCCATTTGGAACTGCAGAGAGAAAGCTGGTGTCTTTAATTACTTTACCAAATACCATTCCTATGACATTTTCAGCAGCTAGGCACAGAAGAAAAACAAGCATTTTCCTAAGCTGCATCTTGAATTTGGGCTGTATCCTAATTCAAATCAAAGTCAGACTGTAGGATGTGCCAAAAACTTCTACCTTTCTTCTGCCTCCCTCCTTTCCTTTTTCTCAAGATAGTGCAGGGTGGAGGGGAGCAGTGGCAGATAGTGGTCAAGGACGAGCACCTTAGCCTGTGCTCTGGGATGTGCCCACCAGAGTTTCCAGTTTGTATAATTTGTAGTCATCTGGGTCAGGTAAAAGTGTGTTTTCCTTTGTTTTTGTAGTTGAGTCAGCAGGAAAGATATGCCTGTGAAAGATACTAAAGAAACACTTGAAAAATGTATTTTGTGTTTGAGATACTTGACATCTCAACTGTTTGTGTTTTGTGATTTGAGGTATGCCCGAAAGGGCTGTTTCTGTCCTCTTCTGCTCTCTGTATTGAGCAACAGCAGATATGCCTATATTTAGCACTGATAATACAAGTGCTTGTGTTTGTATGTATGCCTATGTGTACATGTTTTCCCTGACATCTCCTTTGCCTCCTATTTAATTTATTCCCCTCCATTTGCTCTCGCAGCTGGCAGATTTCCGAGAGGTGGTCTCGCGGATGCTGGGCCTTGACATTGCCAGCCTGGCTCTTCCTGACTATGAAATCATTACACGCCTTGACGGGCTGATTCACTCTCATCAGCACCATTTCTTCCCCTGTGTCTGCCCCAAAGACATGGCAAGGACCCCGCAGGAGCAGCAAAGAAACGTGCAGCTTCTTGACTGAAAGGAGACGGAGCAAAGTAAAATTTTCTGTTTGCTTCCTTACCTGCTAGACACCCACAGAAAACAGATCCTTGTTTTTGTTCCCTACTCTACAGACACCAGCTAGGGCTGATTTTTAGAACTTCAATAGCGAGACTGAGCGGAATGGGTAGAGTAAAGTCAGCAGCCTGGAGATGGCACACAGAAAATCCCTGGGCAGCATAATACTTCAGTTATGAAAATGATAGGCACCACATCAACAATACCCTCGAGTTTCACTGCAGAGGCATTGAAGTCATGGGTCACCCAAGGTCAGTTCACAGTTTTGAGAAGTTACTGAATGTCCTCTTCAGTGGCACTGCTTGTGTTTTACCTCTGGGTGACAGAGACGAAACCAAGTAGAGGTAGTCCTGCTTCTGTTCCTCTTGCCACATGGGACCTCTCTGCATTTTTACACATAAGGGCTTTAGCTTCAAGACAGTTATCTGCAAGTTAGAGCATTATCTCAATTTTGGAACAAGAGATGTTTTTTGCTTCTGCTAGTTTCTTTTGTCTGCTCATATGGCAAAACAAAAAATTTCGCTTTTGCAGCAAAGGCTTTCTCAAAAGGTCCTGTCATGTGCCTCATGTAGATATATCTGGTAAAACTGGGTGTTGGCCTTGGTAATGATGCCTTGAAAATTTTGCTTCCAGCTACTGTATTCCATGGGCAATTAATTCACAGGCCAAATAAGTGGCAACTCTTCTGGGTTAATTAAAAATTATTTTTAAACTCTTGTTCACTACAGAAAATAGTTGAACTACTAAAGTGTTTATTTTCAGACAAGTGATGATGAGGTGTACAAAACTACCTCTTAGTCATAAAAACTTCTTTTTGAGTGTTGTTAAACTTCATGATTTTTTAAAAAGAAATATGGACAATAAATCTGTTTTAATAGCAAATTCAAACTTGATTCTGTAGTTTCAGCTTTCTCTTCCCATTATATGTTTTCTACGGATGTGTAGAACAGTAAAGAAGACTTACCTATTTATGTCTGACCATTTGTGGGCTTTCTACAGTATCTCAGCAAATGATGACCCACTCAGTAAAACTGAACACACTATTTTAAGAAAAATGACACTTTTTCAAGTAAGAGTGGTAATTTTGGTACCTGGCTGGGGACTCAAAACATGCTTTTATTTCATTTGCTTCTGAAGAATTGTTTCTCAGTGACTTGCTGTAAAATAAAAAAATAAACACACAAGCTTTTGTAAAATCAGTAATTTGAGGAGATAGAGATAAATCTTGTGTAAATTCTTATGCTTCTGTGGCTAACTGGATTAAAATAAATTTAATTTCTTGTTTTACAATGTAACACTGTTTTGAGGGGAATGACTTCAAACTGAAAGAGAGTAGGTTAGATTAGATACTAGGAAGAAATTCCTTTCTGTGAGGGCAGTGAGGCACAAGTTGGACTGAGAAGTTGTGGATGCTCCCTCCCTGGAAGTGTTTAAGGCCAGGCTGGATGAAATGTAATTTTTAGGCATGATATGTTGATTGAGAATTTAGAGTGTGGGAAAGGATGCAATAATTTTATAATTATTTGTGAGATAATACAGGTAGTTTCACTTTGTGTTTTGTTGGTTTTATCGGCACTTCTGTTTGATTTATTACTAAAGAACAAAACCTGTTTTCTTCATCCACATTAATATATATCATACAGAGCATGATTTACTGTATTTTGAAAATTAAGTAAATTGAATTACAAATTTAGGTCCACTCAGCCCAGATAATACATTCATAACATTAAGAAATAGTCTCTGAGACCGACAATTATAAAGTAAGTTTGCATTGTGAAACGATTTCCTGATGTCTGCCTGTTCCTAGAGACTTGCAGCCTTCCTGTCGTTCTCGTTAGTCCCGTACCCTGCCACCCTGTGACCAGCCCTGGCACCAGCAGTGAAGTTCCAGCCCCACAGAAGCCACCAGCAGAGTTCTCAAAATTATTTCAGACAAGGCAGATTTTCACATGAAGTTCACAGCAATGCTTCATTACTGGTTTGCATGCTAAGCAAGAAAAAAGAATAAAGGTTTTCCAATGCCTGTTTTTTTTCTTTTTAGCACAGCAGATCTATCTTTTCTGAAGTATTACTGCTCACCATGCTAACAAAGGAATATGACCTATTATCTGACTACTAATACTGCCTGTATTTACTTTACTTTTGGAAGCGTACTGACATATTTCTTCATTTAGCCAAAGCAAATAAATAAATAAATAAATAAGAAGCAATTTGATGGGAACAAAGTTCAGGTGATTTTTGACTTACATAATTTAGGTTACTCCTGAAAGAACTGACTTTCAATTTTCAAGGCTTGTTTCATACAGCACGGAAATTAGTCTTTGTTTTGGAAGAAAAGTTAGATGAGGCTTATAAATGTTTTCAATGTTTGTTTCAAATGTTTTCTTCTGTTTTAAACCAAGATGCATTCAACACAAGACAGGCATTGCAAGTGTGTGTTAAGGTTGTGTCAGCAGACACCCCTCCTCCTGTAGATTATTTTTGCTAGGTTTGTCTGTATTCATAAAAGGTGTGGGATCAAGAGTTTTCTTTCTGTTCATTATTGCTCTTTTATTGTGGTAAAAGATTCTTGATTTATCAGCAGAACACATATGAAAATAGAAGTAATGTGTGTTAACTCCCAAAATGGTACAGCTACAGAACTTCCTTTTTTTTCTCCAAAGAACAGCTCAACCAACTCCAATGAAGGCAGCTTTACTACGAAGTGTTAAGGCAAAACTCAACAAATTAAAATGTTGCAACTGTAGATAATGAAGTGAAATAATTTACATGCTATAAACATTGTAAAAATAAAATCACAAAGCAAATAGGAAAACAAGTGTTATAGTGTTATGAGTGTATTAAAGTGCATGGAACTGAATTTTTGCCTATGCATCCTGTTGTTGATAATACACTATTTGCAACACAGCAGAACCATGCATCAGAATAATGTAATAGAACCATGATTCCTCAAAGAAATTAAGCACAAAAGTATTCAAATACTTTGCTAAATTAGAATTAAGACACATAAGGACAGACCACATTAAATTACTCTTTGACTTCTGTCACTCTGTAGTTTATTATTGCTGTATAAAGCAGTTTCCTTGCTTTTTCACATTTTCTGTGAATGTGTGCATCATACACATTTTCCTAGGGCTGTTCAGTTACGGGATTATTTTACACATAATGAGGGAGCAGGAGAGGGGAAATATGAATGACCCAAGTCAAAATAGCTGTTATTTTTTAAAAAGGCAGAGAGGAATCAGGTACATTTTGAGAGAAAAAGCAATGTATTCTCCCAAATTTTTCATGTGAAATAGAAGTATTTTGTAAGACTACAGATAATGACCATTTGTCTTGACCATCTAAAAGAAAAAGGGTGAGGAATGAAGCAAAATGAAGTGACATTCTCTATGGAATTAGAGAAAAGGGATTTCTGATATCACTGAAGCATACAAAACAAAATCAGTTAACTATGTGGAAAATAAAAAAAATGATAGCTTGCCAGAATAGGAATTGGAAAGAATGTTCAAAGATAATCCTTTTCAAATGGAAGTTTTCAGTGAGGTTTTTTGGTTTTTTTTTTGTTTGTTTGCATTTTTGGCGCTTTTTTGGGGGTTTTTTTGTTTGTTTGTTTTTTTTGTTTAAACAAGTAAGAATACTCTATTGCAATACTTCCTTTTTGTGGAAGGAGGATGAGTTTATTAGATTGCACTCATAATTAGTGAGGATAACTGAGTCAGAAAAGAAAAATCTGCAAAATATAACAGTGTGTTTGAACAAAATAGTTTACTTTTCTGTCAGTTTTAAATTAAGTCAGCTAAGGAGCCCTGAGACAATGAGGAACACTTATTTTCAGAAGGGAAAAAATAAAACAGTTAAGAAATGTTGTTTTATTTTTTCCCCTGTGACTACTTACACTTTGGATAAGTAGGAGAAACAACACAAAGCAGATTGCAGTGTGAGCAAGTGGGCTCCAAACAGGTCCCAGATAGAGAAACCAAGTGTCAGATGGCTTCTGGTAATGCTGAGGCTGGGACTGGAAGGCAGGAAGTCTCACCAAACTGGGAGCTGGATGGGTTTCAGCCACAGGTTATGTGTACATTTTATAGTTTTTGTTGTAAATCGGTGTTTCTATGAAATGGTTTGGGTTTTTTTTTTTTTTTTTTTTGGAAGAGGAATGTTGATATGTTGGGTGGGGATGATGAGTGCTTGGTTATAAACAAAACAGTTTTCTATTAATGCTGTTTTTAAATAGGCCAATGAATGCAATTTAATCTTAAATTCTTAAAAAATAATCTTGCCCACAAAACACTGGGAGCTCTGGTTACAAAACAGACATGTGATGGTACCCGTGGAATGCTGGAAGACCTTCCCCAGGGCAGTTCTGAAGGCAGCAACACGCCAGCAGAGCTGAGTCAGCCCTTTCCCCTCCTGGTTATGTTTTTCACTGTGAGGAACAGCACGGCCACAGCAGCTCTGGGGGCTGTGCACACCAGAGAGGCACCTCTGGTCCCAACAGGGAGTGTCTGCAGCCTGTCAACTGTGCTTTGATTGATGGCTTGGGCTCAAGCTGGCTTGAAGTAAGGAGCTCTAAGAGTATTTCTAGCACTAAAACTACTTCACTGAGTATTTCAAAGCATTTCCTCTGTGTACCCTTCATGCTGCAGTAGCGATGTAAATATGTGCAGCATAAATTATAAAGCAACGATATGAATTTATATGGTCAGCCACTCTGGCTGGCTTCTTGCCCTTAGAGGAGGTCAGAGACTCATGATTAAACCAACAGGCATCCCACAGGACCAGCAAAAAACACTACTGGCAACAACTCTCTGACCTTTATCTGAAGAGTTGGTTTTTCTTAGTCTCTACATGCTGCATTGGATTTGTTGTGGTTCACGCTATCTTTCTCACCTGGATCTTTCACAGATCACTTGCCTGCAGCAAAGTCTCTGTGGTCAGCCCTGTTCCTCATCCAGCAACGTTTTGCATCCATGCCTTGCAAGGAGCCCCAGCGTCAGCCAGGTTGTGTAGGTTTGCTGGAGAAATCTGCCCACACCCTTGGTCTGCTGCCACTTTCCACCCCTCAGACCTGGCAGCCTCCTCCTGCACTTTATCCCTAGCCAGGGTGCAGTCGGAGCTTTGCAGCGTTGTGTGGCACTCAGCAGACATCAAGATACAGCTGACTCTCTCATGTAAGACCGCAGTGTCTTTTAGATGCTTCCTTCCCCTTCTAGGTAGTTTTCTGGAACTGCTGGGACAGGTACAGTCAGTCCACGCTTGTGTAGGTGGGAGAAAGAGCTGAAAGGCTTTGGTCAGCCTAAAGGATCCTACGAAGCAGCAAGGCTGTGTCAGGCATACGGCCACAAGGGGACAGATACGTTCTGCGGGATCTGCAGGGGAGGTGGAGCTGCGAGAAGGAGAAATAACACGAGGGTAAAATGACGGCAGCTGACAAACCAGGACAGGTGCAGGTTCTTGTGAAGCAGACTGCAATGATTTTTATAGCAGATGTACTATGGCCATCAGTGTAGATGGATGGAATCCTGCAGGTTATGGAGTGAAAGTCCCTTAGAGCTTTCATAGAGATCAGTCCAAACCAGGCTGTGCAGAAAAGTGCTAGGTTAGTGCTGAGATTATCATAGTAATATCGATGTTTAATATTTTTGATGTTGTTTGGTATTAGAGACATTTAGAATAACACCTCCATGGCGTTACTGCAGCATGTGACACCACTATGTAGTCCTGGCTGCCTTTGAGAATACGGATTGGGAACAGTGGAACAGAGGACAGACAACAGAGCTGGGGTGTGTCCAGCAGGAGTGGAATAGTGAGTGTGGCTGACATAACACGTAGGGATCTGAATCTCAGCTTGTATTGATGACATTTAGCTGTCTGAGGGTTTGTGGAAGGAAGTGGGAACAAAGGGTATCTGAGACACATCTCACAAAGTCATGGAGCTAAAATGGATTGATTCAAGTGGCTAAAAATATGCCTGAATATATTTTCCTGTATTTACTATTAGCAACTATTCATCTCAACAGTTTGAGACAGGAGGCTGTGGAGAGTGTAGGAATCAAAAAATAAATATTTGAAAAAGCAACCAGTAAACAGACAGGGATTTAGACTAATGACCTAAACAGAAAATAATGTCATGGGTTAAGAGCTGCACAGACTAATCCTCTGGTGATAAATCTTAACTGCAAGGCTTTATAAACTTCTCCTGACTTGTGGGTGAACTTCAGAATAGAAACGAGAGGAGCTAGTTGCCCTTGGAAATCAGCCTGTGATGTAGAGGGAAAAAAGGAAGCTGGAACAAGAGGAAAGACTGGCTCAGTGCCTGAGGACTGCTGCCCAGCTGGTTTTTGAATCAAGATAGGTAAGCTTCCTTTCAGTCTCATGAAGCTCTACAAATGACAATATCTGCACCAGCAAGTGACAGAGATCCCAAATCGCCCCAGTTAGGATAACAGTTTCTCACAACAGCTCTTTTATTCTTAAGTAGTGCATGTTCCAATACTTCATAGTTCTTTATAGTGACTTCCTGGCCTAATCAAAGAAGAGGTTGTATTTCTCAAAAAATGTTCTCTCTGTGGTTTTCCTAAGAAATTCTTGACTGGACTGCTTTGGAAGTTCAGTTTTCACGTGTGTCTGTAGCAGTAGTATCATTGCCTGTAATGCAATGTGATGCTTTGCTTTTATTTACAGGAGGAGGGAAGTCTTCCATGAAAGATGGCAGAATTTATTTATTTGAAAATTCAAGCCAAAATGATTCAGTCCTTCCTAAAAACAAGACTAATGGAAAACCTATAATTTGCCTATATCCATAAACAAAAATCTGGCAATTCGGAGCAATTCAGGCCAGAGTCAAAACTTAGTTTCTTTGTAACAAGCGTTCCTGGCTTGCTTTGCCAGAGCAAAGGTTGACACACCTCACTGCTCCCAATGCTCTTTTCCTTAGAAATAAACAGGAGTGGAAGGAGGGGTCCATTTCCAAGCCACAGGGAAAAGGGACAGACTCAGGAAGGTGCTAGTTATGGCAGGTTTCACACGGAAGAGAAGAGAAAGGAAGTTCCATGGGAGAGATAAAGGTGGGCTGTAAGATAAAAAAAGAAAAGGGAGAGGTGTGAGTAGCTGAGTAGGGATTTGGGAATGAGTGTTTGGGAGAGCTGAAGATTGGGAAGCAAGCAGCAGATAGCAGTGAGGATGGGAGCATTTCAGAACTTCCTGGTCATAGACCAGCATGAAGGACAGGGGGGAAGCCAAGGGCAAGAGACTGAGCCTGTTGGATGCAGTAATGGTAAACCCAGGAGCAGTATGAGAAATCAGCACTCACATCTCCAAATGAAGTGGGAAGAGTGGGAGAAAGCAAGGTAATGTAGGATGGAATCAACTGTGCAAAACGTTCCCAGCATTTCACGCCAGCAGGAGATGGGACATGCCGTGTTTGTGATCTTCTTCCATTGTGTTTCTGTACATGCATTCTGCATATAGGAAGGGTTTTATTATCTGGGTTTTGGAGGTACAGAGAACCCAGAAAGACTCCTAAAAATAAGTTGGAGTTAAGAAGGGGAATATCCTCTGAAAGAGAGGGACAGAAGTTTGAAAGAGAGATACAATCAAAACTAGACTAACCTGCTGCCTGCCTCTGAGAGACTTCAGCAATACTGTCAAAATGAGGGGGAAAAGAAGTATGAAGAAAAAGCTGGTTTTAAAATGGTCTAAAAGCAAGGGAGAAAAGTAAGTTTTTGAACTGTAGGAATTCTAAGATGGAAATAATTCTATTTTTCTCACCTAGCAATTTTCATCTTCTCTCTTACTGTAATGGCAAATGCTGTTTGATTTTGAGAAACTGAGAAGTCCCTCCCATTTCTCACTACCATCATCAGGAGTCTTTCACCCATTAATCCTCAGAAGATGGTTAAGCTACAATTTCACCTTATGGTAGCAGGGTGCTGTGGTCTTAGTCTCCCCCAGCAAGGCTTCTGGTCCCTGCCTGCCTTCCACTGCTTGGCCCTTGCAGGGGAAGAGCCTCCCCAGGAACTAAAATACTGGTGAATCTATTTGGAAAACTGCAAAATGTTCAGAAGGTGGCCTTCTCCATGAAAAACAGTAACAATGACTAAAAGTCACTCTTCCCACTGGTAGAGCTCCTGATTCTTCCAAGTTCCAAGTGGAGAAGGAAGAGTATAAAGATGCCACTCTGGGCTGGTGAATTTGCCTGGCTTTGGCTGGATGAAGCACTTCACCAAGGGATCTCCATTTGTACCTTGTGAAACCCATAAGGAGGAACTGCAGGTTTGGATAGCAGCTGAGAGTACTGTGTCTTCTCCATATGGCAGAGCAATTTGTTTCACAGTTTCTAAATAAAGAGGAATTTTAAAAGTCTTTTCCATATGTATTCACTGAAAGATAATTATAGTTATAACAGCACAAGGACTTTACTCGAAAAACCAAACTAGTAAATGTAGTAAATTAGTGCTTCTTACAGGAAGAAAAGCTGATTACCACACATCCATAACAGCATCAGTGGTGTATTTCTCCCAATATGAAATTACTGTTTGTACTACTGTTTTGAAAAGGAAAATTTTAATAATATCTAGTATTTTATTGTTCCATTTTACAAATCCCAGTGCTGTAGTAACTAGACACATCTCCTTTGCTATCCCAAATCCTGCAAGATTTCTGCAAAATTCTGTGAACATCAGAATAATTTAAAATTTTAGAATGTGTAAGACTTAAAAAAAAAATACATTTGCCTTTGTCTCTTTCATAGTTAAACACCCAAAATACATTTGCAAGCTGTGTTTTTTGTCAGAGAAAAATGTAATTTTTTGTAATAGAAAAAGGCTCCTTTCTGTTCTGTGGTCCAAGACCTCAGTTCCAGAAAGGTTAAGCACTAATGTTTTCATTCTGTTTAAAAGGAAGATAATTACAGTTTCTCACCCACCTTTAGAAGGCTCTTTAAAATTTTCATACAAGAGTGTAATGACTTTATATGTGGTTATATAAAAGACTCCCTATAATTTGTTGAATTTTTCTTTAGGAAAAAATGGAAATATCATTCTATGTTATTTCCTTTTAGTTTTGCATTTAGCTTAAAATGAACTGTAATGCTATTTATTTCTTAGGTGGATTGCAAATTTTACACCCCCAAAATTGCAACCTGTTACTGTTAAAGAATCCTTGAATAAGCTGTCCTGGAAAGTCTCTTATATACTTTCAGTGGCAAAGAGCTACCTTGGAGAGTAAATTTCTCAATATATTACACTTTGAATAAGTATTTCACAATTGAGTCTACGCTTGTCTTAGAGTTGTAGTCAGGAGTTAACCCTTTTTTGGCTTTACCACCCTCCTGTTTCTTAGCTGGGCACAGGTTAGTGACCTTGTTATCCAGTGCTAAACAGAAAAAGCTTTCTCATAACATCCACATTTTTTCATGTGAGTGAAACACATGATAACATGGATTCATATGATATCATGTGAGTGAAAAATTGCAGCAGTGGTGCAATTGCCCAAACTTCTGACACTCCTTCTTGTGCTTTGGGAAGCTGAAATTGTGTTCCTGGGGAGGAATAAAGATTTACAAAGGACTCAGGTGTGACAATATTTTCCTTTTAACCATATTGATTACTTTTTGAGAGCCTTCTCTGACAGCAACTCTCTAACTAATAAACATCATGGTAATGCTGTCAAATTCTTAATCAATGCCTGTCCTTTAGATCTTAAATGCAGGTTTAGCACCACTATCAATATGCAAATTAAATTAATATTGTGAAGAAAAGCGTCAGAATACAAAAATACTATGATGTGTTGAACAGAAAACATACACAGTGTTGTCCACCTAATAACAGTCATAGTGATGATGATAACAAAATAATAACACTGACTTCTAATAAATACATTTATTTGCAAATATTTTACCAGTAAATTATTAATAACTAAAAATATAATTAGACTATAATAAATGACAAAAATTTTAAAAATAATAATTACTTATGATTCACTAATTATTATTAATAAGAATGTGTTCCAACATAGTATGGTAAGATCTCAAAGTTCTTGACAAAGGGCTTCTGACCTCCTGTTACTGTCTGCATACAGAGAAACTACAATGAAGTGAAGTAACTTGCTGAAAAATGCAACAAAGTGCAAGGCAGAAGGATCACTGTATCCTCTCATTCTGTCCTGTTGCCCAGCTGCACATCTGTGCTGCAGCTGGACCTGATACTTCCCTGCTTTTCCAGGCCTCATTTCTCAGCTGCATTTCCTGACAAAGTATGGATCTTCTTCTTTAGTGTAGTACAGTAAACCCTCCAATTTAACAGTTGCTAAAGGAACTGTGCTTTCTTCACTAAAACAAGATGAAAATATGTGAAAAGCAGTTCAGCTCAGTTGCAGTTTGAATGCCATCACTTAAACTCCAGGCTGTTTGATAGACTGTAGAGAAAGGGGGTTGGAATCATGCAGGAATCACATTTAGCAGTCTTAAGATTGCTTCCACACTCCCTTGTAAAAAATCTGAATATCATTGTCACAAATATTTCTAAATAATCATAAGTATAGGGTGCTTTTTGACATTAGTGGGCTCAGAGAAATTAGAAGTAAAACAGGAAGTGACATAAAAGAGAAAACTCCCCTACGTGTGGGGCAGTCCTTTCTGGAGCAACCTGTTATAACTTACACCAGGGGACTTTGAAATGATAATTAAGAGTAGTCAAAATATCAAAATCCCAGATCTTGTAATTACCACAGAATATATTTGCTTTTGCCTCTCCTGGAAGCTTGCCATAATTTTCCAGATTGGCATGTTGGTTTTAGTTCCACATGATAAACAACAGGAGCTCTAAAAGAAATGGCAAAAACTTTCAGCTTCAGTTTAAAGGAATTATTTATATTTCTATAAAAAAAAGAAGAGTTTTAAAAGCTCCAACGTGTCAGCCAGCAGGAGCCAAGTGCTGTGGGGTGGTTGGTCTGAGGGATCAGGATGCCAGTGACACAAAGATGTGCAGTGAGGGAATGGGACCAGATTGCAAACTGGTAAAGAGCTTCTGGTGATGCTGGTGTAGAATAATCACCCAAATTACTGAAGTCTCCATGTGGGCATGTACATTCCTTCTACACATCCAAACACATGATGGTCTTTCTTTTCTAGTATGTAGCAATTCCCAGTCATGAGTCTGTGGTGAGTGTTCATCAAATAAGATAAAGTGATGTTTGCCATACGAATATTTGCCATTGCCTCAATTATAGGCAGTTCACATGTAACATCAGTTACATGGTGTTCCATTAATCTTGAAATCCAGCTAAAATGCCTGCTTGAAACAAATGACATTTTTTCAGTGTATTGTGGTGCCTTGTAGTGTTTTATCCCCACGCTGAAGGCAATTCATTTAGTAAGTGTCAATTCCTGTTTCTCTACTAGTAGAGCAATGGTAACAACTTGCAAAAAAGATTAATAAAGAGCACATGGGTAGGCCACTAACACAGGCAGAAAGGAGAGGCTTATTTGCTGAAATAAGGTAAATGAGGTCATTAGGCTGGGAAAATCTGACAAACTTGTGGTAGTAGCTGTGATCAAGATTTGACAGGACTATCGGGACAATGATCTGTGCACAAGTCTGGAGAGAATCTGATCATTCCTGTCACAAGAAAGGGACTGGAATAGATGGATTTCAGGGTTTTTTTTTCTATCCAGAAGTACATAATTATGTATCAGAGATCTGTCCAAGGTTGGTAATATTTTCAACATAAACAGTTATAGCAGTATTTTGCCATACCATTTCTATCCTCAGCTTTGCAGTTAGAAGCTACAGTTAAGTTTTTATTTATATTTGTTTTTAAAGCCTTATCTATAACAAAGTAACACTGTAGCTTTTTAAAGAGCAACAAAAAAGGCTGACAAATAAAAATTTAAGGAAATTATATTCTATGAAAAAGTTAAATACTTTGGCTGCTGTGGAATTTCTTGTTTAATTGCTCCTAAGTGTCCTTTCCTCTGCTCAGAAGCCTAGGTAGTCAAAATTAAGTGGAATAAAAAATGCCTTAAATTTTCAAGAGCAGTTTTCTAACACATTACATTATTTGTGTACTTGTATGTTTTAGTCTGTTACTGAATACTGGCAGGAAACTAAAATGGGTACTTACTGCAGATGTATTTTACTGGCTAGGCTAGTGTGAGGAGTTATTGTGAAGCAGGGAAACATGTTACCAAGGTAAGAAATAATGAAGGAAGGTGAATGCCAGTGCATAATATAATTTAGGAGTTGGCTTTGTAGGAAAAAGCCTGAGAATTCTTACCTTAATGTTTTCAGAGATGAGATAGGTTGCACACATTTGTGGCAATTTGCAGCTCAAAGGCCCCAGCTAACAGGTAAAAGTCAGCATAATGCTTTTATTTGGGAAGCTGGCAGAAAATTGTCAGTGACAGAATGCAAATTCAGAAAAACTGATGGGAAAATATTGACTGTGTAAACATGGAACAGCCAAAAGAATCAGGAGGCAAAATGCCACCAGAGCTGTTGCTGTCATGCAGCAAGACTTGCAGGCTGCTGCCGAACAGTCTCATGTCAGTACTCACGAGGATGCTCTCTCAAGGCTTCAGAAGGTTAGCAAACCAATTCATTCAGTTGGTCACTATCACAGAACTGGAGAATCAACATATTTTACATGACATATCAAGTAGCTGCCTTTTCCAGCTGGTTCTTTTCTGATTTGGTTTAGGACATCTGTCAGATGCAAAGAAGAGAGTCCAGCATTGTTAGCCCACAGTTGCTGCCCGCTCAGGGCAAGTGCCTCTGGAAAGCAACACCCTGAAGAGCTGAACGTGTTCAACTGCAAGAGGACCAGAATTTGTCCTGTTAAGGCCGGGTGAGTTTAACCTGTTAAAAACATTTTACTATGTTGTGTATCAATGTAGGCATCAGAAAGAGTCCTGCTGTGGAGTCTTGTACCTTGTGCTAAGAAAATGTGGACATTTGTAAGAACGGCCCAGTTATTAATGGGGTGGAAATTTTCTTTGAGTACCCTGCAAGCTTTAGTCCCTGTTGGAAGCAACTCAGAACTGGGTTCTATTTATAGCTGTAGTACAAATTTTCTGAACACAGTTATTGATTCAAATTTTCTTTCATTTAATTGCTAGTGATTTAGCTAAATAGCAAGATAAAAAGACTCGAGCCAAACAAAATCACCACAACAAAAGAGTATAGAACTGAAAGAGGGATTGAATTTCTATTAACCAATTAACATTTTTATTCTGGGGCCAAGCAATACACATTTGCCTTTAACAGAATGACCGACCAAATTGCTGTCAGTCAGCCAATCTGATAAAGGTCAACTACTGAAAACGCAGTCTGTCAGTATACAAAATAAGTGACCTGGGAAGCCAGAAGTTCATTTGTTGTTTTGAAAGAAAAGTACACTATTTTCAGAGATGCATCTGTTCTGTATCAATTACAAAACGTTTAATGAAATTTTATGGTGGAAATAATACTATCAACTTTCTTAATGATACTCCTTGTTCACTGGGGCTTCTTTGGATATCTTGACAACACAAACTTGTTTTAAATAAAATTATATGTTTTAGTCCTTTTAAGTGTTGTTTACTTTTAGTTTAGTCAAACAACTCTTCCTGACAGTTAAACTGCCTGAATAAAACTGGCAGGGGCGGAAAAGAGGAATATGGACACTATTCCTAAGATAGGCAATCGATTATTTTGTGTAGAGATTTACATTTTAGATTGTAGAATAAAACTTCAACTGTTTACCTATTTTCAAATTACCTAATTATGAAAAGATTTTAAGCAGGCTTAACTCTCTGTAGAGTGCTGGCCTGGCAAACCTGGCTGTGGGACCTGGCAGTGGAACTGACTGATGCTCTCTCATGGCTGATGCTCACCAAAGGAAAGGGCCAGGATGGAGCACCACAGACAGGGAACACCTGTAGAGTAACTTTCCTACACGAAGAGGTTTGCACAGGAAAAGTTTATCAGTTGCTACAAAGAAATTCCCTTATGTTCTTGGTTAGGAGTTGATTTATTAATTGCAGGCTTGTTTATATCCCTTCTAAGAAAAGAATTTAAAAATATGTCATCCTCTAAATGTGGCTGCCTCTGAGACCATCGGCTGGACACATGTTTAACTTTGGAGTCAGCCTGAATAGTTGCAGTACCACACTGATCTAAATCTTTCCCTGCCATGTCTGCCTAGAGGGAGTGTTTTGAGTGTTGCAGCATTCCTCATACCAGGGAACAAATAGCATTTCAAGATGTAGGTAGCTTTTGGTTTTGTAGGCATTTCAGGAACTCACATCTGCCAGTAAAACTATCATGCAAATTAGATGTTCTGTCTTAATAGGTAAATTATGTACTTATTCTTTTAACATCCCTTTTTCTTTTCGAACATACTAGACATGTACATTTTTGATTTGAAAGAGGGAAGCTGCTCCCCCTGCTAAGCTGCAGGTGTCTTAGCCACTTAGCTCTTTTTTCCTCTCACTTGCCTCAGTTCTGGCGTCTGTTATCTGTAGTCACTTCTTTCATAAGGATGATGGTTTTTTACATCCATGTTCTCCCTTTCAAAAAAAGGAAGCTTAAAGGAATTAAGATTTACTCTGACTTGAATGCAGGATATAATAATTTCTTAATAGAGATGGGAATAGCTTGTTACAGAATAAATTACCTAAATTCTGTGTGAAAGCAGTGCACAGAAATCCTCAATAATAACGCTGAATATATCTGCTTACATGATTCCAGTAAATATATGATTACTGAAAATGGCTGCTAATTCTTCTGTTGCTCAGATGGTGCCAGTTTCAGAAGCTAGAAAATACAAATTTATTGTTGTTTGTTAAATCCTGATTTCATCCTTGTGTTATTGTGTACTTCTGTTCCCTTATTAAGATGGAGACAAGCAGAACTATTTCTGGTTTATGTGCTTGTTTGAGCAGAATCATCACTAATGTCAGCATTACTGTAGGGAAGAAGTTGATACCTATAGGCTGCCATACAAGTAAGAGGGTATTTTCCCCCAGTTCATACCGTGCCACTGTGCTGTGAGTGCACAGAGGAGCACGTAAGCACATATTAGCAGTGCTCATGTGCATTTGTGTGGCACTGAGTCGCGTGTGCATGAAGCAAGTCTTATCTAAGGAGATGCTGGCTTCTCTAAAGCGGTTTGAAATGAATCAAGGTGGCAATATTTTGGAGCCTGAAGCCTAGAGTTTTAGCTATCACATTACTCCTTTTCTTACAATGTTCCTGGAGGATGTTTGTCTGGCAGCTTGCCCTCCCCCAGCTTTCCACTGTCTGACAGACCTCTGGGGGTTTGTACCATCATTCTTCCTTTCTTTCCCGTCTTTGTCCTTAGTGTCTCCAGAAGGGACAATGGGGAGAGCAGTTGAATGTTGGCACCCAGATTCCTGTTCCATGAGGACTCACCCCAAGTGCCTGTGAAGGAAGGGCTTGCTCACCATGATCCATCCAGAAGTTGCTTCCTTGGACTAATACATCTTTCCAACTGCGAGTGAATTTCCCTCGCCAGTCCCAGAGGTTCAGGAACACATGGCCTCTCCAAAAAATCCTGAAGTGAGAAAGGAAAACCAGCAACCACACAGAAGCTCCAAATAATGCAATATTTTAGCCTGATTTCTGATTTCCTTCTGAGCAAGAATGCTTAAGAATGATGATGGTTGTTGCACTAAACTACAGATTTGCAATCATAATCTTGGAGGGGTGAGCCTAGTCTAAATAGCTTTCAAGAAAGAGTTAAAAATGGTGGAAGGTACACTTTAGCTTTTCTTCCTTTCCCCCTTCTGAACTTACATTGCATTGAGCAGATACTATCCTGATGAGATGGAATAGCTATTTCTTGCTCTTTATTTTTCACAGAACTAAATCTAATGATTTTTTTTTAGAGGAGGAACAAACCAGAGTAAGGAATTAAACATACGACTTTGAGAACTTTGTAAAAGGGACACATATTAGGTCATTTGGCCCAACAGTAATGTCTTGATAACAGAAAAGTTTACCAACATGTAAGTGCAATAGAAATGTTTCTATTAAATCTATAAAAAATAGTAATTGTAGAGCTATTTGTGTGGCACATGAAAGGATTTTTCCTCCACAGCAGTTTTTCCTTGAAACTGTGGAAAGTGTAATACCTCAATTTTTGTGAATTGATTTGATGGTTGCCATTTGTAACATCTACATCTGTTGCTCAAGAGGAACAAAATGAAACTAGCAGACAGCAGAGAAGCCAGAAGAAAATTAGATTTTAAAAGTCTATCTGAGTCTCATTTACATTTTGCAATGCAGGTGTTGAAATCTATTTCTCAACCAGTAAATTTTAAAATCAAACTGTGCTCCTTTAAATTGCTTAAATAAGATTTGTGCTACTTTTCTGCTTCCCAGGCCTCCTCTTTCTTAGAAGCGAACTTAAATTGCTTCAGGAAACAGGAGGCAGAAATGGAAACACCATGTGATAGTAGGGAAGGGCCCTGCTGGCTGAGGAGAGATCATCCTTAGTCCAGGGTCACTTTGCAGAAACCCCATACTTCTTAGTGTTGGGATGAAAAGGAGTGACAATAAAATATGTGTTTTCCAGGGGGAAAGTAATTGTGCTGAACTGTCTCAGTCCACCTCTGCCAGCCACTTTATGTTCACTTCCAATATATGGTAAGCTCTCAATTATATTTCTGTTTAACTCAAATTGCTGAAATAACCCCTTGTTTGAAACTGTTTCTACATATGAAGATTTATAGTGCTGGGAATAAAAATCATCGTCTGGATTTCATTAAGATTTTCCTGGCACGTAATTAATGCTGAAAGCATGTTTTGATCAAGCATCTCCAATAGCAGCAATGGTAAGTGAGTTAAAAGCAGCTAGCATTATAGAAATAGGGCTACATGGTCTCTGAAAGTTTTTGCTAGTTTTCCCAGCCCTCAGCAAATGGTGGTGCTAGTACCTTATTTTTCATTCCCTGTGTTTCCTCATTTCATGGTCATATCAGCCTCTTGGTGACTGCCAATGAGCAGATCTCATCAGCTGAAAATTCAGGAACATGTGCAAAGAAGCCACCCAAATGGACAAGAAATTTGAATATTCTCTTTCCTGGCTTTTTGCTTTAGAATGAGAGGACTGCAGGTATGAATCTGTCAAAGTAGGTAATTAATTTTTTTATTTGTTTGTTTCTGTTTTGATTTATATCTGTTGTGACTTAATTTCATGTCTCTATTTACATGTACAGTAAGTCAATGTAGGTTTTACTGTGTTATACCTGTTGTGCATTTTTGTGTTCTAGACTATGAGAGCAGGACTCTGTCTCAGCCTGCTTTTGGGAGAATTGGCTTTTGGAGCAATAATCAGTAAGATGTGGGGTACCCTTTTCCCAAAGCAGAAATGACAGCTTATCTAGAGTACTCCAAGTAAAATACATTGTGTACAGGTCCCTGTAAAGTTCCATGTTGCAGAAATGCAGAAATACCCATTGGCACCAAAACAGTGTTTTACACTGTGCACTGGGCTGGGGAGGTACCTGTGAGATACCCTTACCCTTAGAAATACCTAATAACTCTTGTCTGTATTCAGTGGAGTTATTGAGTATATTGGAAACTATCAGCTACAGGTGAAATTTGGGAAAATTTCCAGAAAGTACCGATGACTTAGAACAGCGTAGCAGCAAGTGTACAACTCCTTTTAATTTCACCCATTGAAAATTACAAGCTGGAAAAGCCGTTATGAGTTGTTTTGAGAGGTCCGTGTTTTATCATCAGCTTGAAATTGTGCTTCTGGCTGTTAGTCACTGGGCTGCCAAAATTCAAGTGGCTTGAAGTGTGAGAGCTACTGGACCTGCAAGGCAACAACGGGAAGGAGGTTATTTTATGGCTGATCTCCCTGTATGTGCAGTGTGTTTCCCTATGATAAGGTGGCTGTATCAGCCCCACCTATTAAAGTTGTCTGACACTTCCCATCACAGTCTTTGTTTTCAGATGATTATAATGTAGCCAAACTATAGCTGTCTGAGTGGAAATCTGACTTCTTGTACTGGCATGCTGAAGTGCTTCGTGTAGAAATTAATCAAAATTGGTTCTCCAGGTTTGGGGTTTCTTTTAATAAGGCTAGAGAAATTGTTTTGCACAGTGAAGATAATCCCCTCTTTGTGGAACTCTAAATGTACTTGTGTGATCTTTGATCTGCAGATCACCATTTCGTGATCTCATTAGGGTGAGGAGAGTCAGTGTAGGCTTTGCATTAATGTAGAAAATGTGGACCCTAATGGATTTGTTCACGTGTACTGTGTGGGCTGCCAAAGGTATTTTCAAGTCCTGTTTGGCTCTCATTTCTTGCCTGAGTGCATCTGTGTTTTCTGAGTGGAAACTGGACACTTGGAAGAGAAGTGGCTATTGGCTAAAGGACAGCTTTTATCTCCGTGAAATCAGACCAAATCTGGCAAAGCTGTAAGCTGCTTAAAGAACACGTAATTCCAATATGCTCTTGCTTGATGGATGTTTTCAGCCTTATTCCCTATAGTTTATCTCTGTGTGCCCAGGCTGGGACAGCTCAGGCTGAGCAGATGTCTCCCGTAACTGAAGTTCGCAAACTGCCGCTGGCTACACTGGCCCTGGATGTCACTACAAAGATCAGGGGCTCTTTCTCTTCATTGCCAATGCTTTATAAAATTATAATACAAAGTTATAATATTTTAAAGAATAACAGAGGAGACCTTGGTCTTGGCAACAGATTAGATCTGGCTGTGGAAGACCACCAAATACAGGGACTGGGGGCTTATGGGGCAGTGAAAACAGTATTTGGGTTACTCTGCTGGGTAAAAGCAACCAGGATTTAGTGGCCTAGATCAAAGACAGACAAAGAAATTAAGGTAATGAATGAGGAAGGGAGTTAAGGCATAGACAGCCAGAGGTTATTTTACCAGCCTTGAACAGAAGAAATGGGGCTGGTGGGCCATATAGCCAAAGCAGGCATTTCCTGCAGGAGGGACTGGAATAGTGAAAAAAAATTCCGCTGTAGTGTCTATGAGAAGATGAACTTCAATCAGCAGGCTAAGCAGTAAACACTAAAATTGTCTCAGAAAGACAAAATGGGAAGACTTACGTGTGAGGCAGCACCAGCCTAAGGAAGGAGAGAATAAGAGAAGGGACAGAAGACGGTTTCGTGGGTTTTGTGGTTCTAGTTCTACACATGAATCGAGGCATCAATACATAACTGAAAGAAAGAATGCTACTCTGTTTTTCAAACCGAAACAACTGTACACAACACCTATTCTAAATGCATTTGCAATTCTGCAGTGCCAAAAACTCAGAATGAATGGATTCCAGAGATAAAATATCCCATGCAAACTTAATTTTGGCCTTGCTTATTTACATCCAGAAGATATTTCCCTTTGCCTAACACATGCAAAAAATAGGGGGATTGAACAGTCTGTGAAAGTTCAAGTCACAGTTATTTTAATAGCAAAGAATTTTAATAAATATATTACACTAGCTGTTAAAGGTCCCTTGTTCTGAGCTAAATAGTATGTCGTATTTTAGAAAAAATTATGAAAGAAATAATTTTTAAACCCAAACTATTCTGTTGGAACCTAGAGGAAAATGAAATCTATGTTAAAATGTGTGCAGCAAAGTGGCAATGGAAATGTACAAATAGAAACAATAGTGATAACTAGGCTTACTTTGAATGCCCAAGTTTGCAACTCTGTTCTTCTAATGTTCTTCTAATTCTTGTCTTGGAGGAAATGGCTTGGTTTTCTCCACAAGACAGTCCAACAAGGTTATAATACTCATGCAGAGTGGAGGATACTGGATCAGGACCCAAGAATGAAAGCAGGGGGTCACTAAACTGCCCCTGTAGACACCACCTGAAGGTGTGTAAAGGCTGTGTGTAGCTTCCACGTGAATTTGAATTACTGCCATGAACTCTGATGAGTATTTTTTCACCACAAGATCAGTATTTAATTAAAATTATGCATATTACATATGGTGCTTCCCCCCCCCTCCCCCCCATCACAATATTGGCAGGTGTGCATATGGCTTTATTTTACTTCTTGCACCTGCTTGGAAGAATGAAGTGTTTTGTGTATGTAATCTTTTGCAAGTTTGTTTCTGTTTGAAGATTTTGCCTGCTTAATGACCAGTAAATGAGCTCCCTGACAGAACAAACCCCTCACATATTCCAATATTCTTTACCAGATGCTGACAGCTTGCACGCAGAGAAGGTGAGCACCTGAATTAGGTGCCTGTTAGGAATGGCTGTCTGCTCAATGGAAAGGATTTAATTTGTGGTTTAGGACCCACCTCTTTTCATTAATTATAGAGGAAGCTAAAATGAGACATGCATATCTGGAATAAAGTTACACTGCCAAATTAAAGTTCAGCAGTGTGATGTCTTTCAGTTCTCATCTGTTACTGCCTAGCGAGTCAGTCTTGTTCACGCTCACCAGGGCAGAGCTGCCACGAGAAGCCCTTAATGACAAGCCTTCCTTTCATCAGATGCAGCAGAGGGCTCATACACTTCTGCTTGCAAAATCAGAGCAAATTCTGCCACAAGCAGATGGAAGGTGTGTGATTTTATAATTTACGAAGTGGTTGGTTGTAATTTTGGAGAATAAGCTCAAGCTTGAGTTTCCATTAGATCATGGCAATTGTAATGGTAAGTAGACAGAGACAACAATGGAAAAATATATTTTAATTGGAACAAAGTTGTGATTATGCCTGTTCCCAAGAGCAAATTCTGTTTGCTCTATGCTGATAGCCCCTAGGTGCACTTAGCAATTTGGAAATTTTGAATTCAGAATAACAGCTTCAATTCTGTTTTCTCCCCACTTTGTATGCCTTAAACAGACAGAATCAGCAAGAAGTGAATAGGCAAGACTTAAGTTTTTCCAAACAAGTAACATACAAATGAAACCATATGACTACAAACAATAGCTCTTGTGTCCTATTCCTGCTATTTGCAGGTCCATATAATGTTCCTTTGGCTAGCTACCAGAACGCATAAAATGCTTTTAGGCAGCTGCGTCCCATTAAAGCCACATGTTACATTACATCAATAAGGAACCATAGAAGTGCAGAGCTGACAGGGATTTTAGAAGACCACTTTTTTATCTTCATAGACTGAGAAAGGATCAAGCATGCCACCATGGAAGATATTAAAAGCCCTCAAAGGAGGAGATTCCAGAACTCTTTAGTCTATTTTGGCATTTCCCTTCTCTGACTGTTAGATAACTCTTTGTAATATCCAGAGTTAGTTACTTTACTTTTTTTTTTCTCATTTCTCATGGTGGACATTGTAAACTGTTGATTACTGTCCTTTTATAGCGCTCTGTTACTTACTGTAAGATCACTGTCATATCTGTTCCCAGCCTCCACTTCAGAGAAAAGAAAACCAATTACCACAGTATTTTTTTTATCTTTTCATCACCTTTTCTGTTTAAATTCTCTACTACTATTACAGTTCTCTGGATTCTGATTTGTTTAAATTTTTCTTGGAAATGGATGAAATAATTTCTTCAGCTGAAGAGCCATCATTGACCAATATAGCAATCAATGGCTTCTGTGGGTACATGTGATGCATTTGCTGCCTAGTCAAATATTGTCTTGGTGCATTTGATTTGATTATATTCTATAATATTTCTATAATGTGAAATTAATATAAAACATAGAAATGAATTTCTGCCCCTTGGCTATGGTCTAAACAAAAGAACACATGGATCTGAGTATTAAAAGAATCACTTTTTTTTTACAGTATTTTTGTTAAAAACAAATTACGCAACCACAAGGAGGACTTTGTTAGCAGTCTCTCTTAAGCCACAAATTTCTGAGTTTTGCTCATATACTGAGATTAAATGGGGAATAGTTAAAAAGGTTAAGACTCATCATAGATGAATAGATGAATTAGGGGGTATTTGACAGAAATCTGCGAAGTTATACATGATGTTGACAGTTTATAATTTTTTTCAGTACATGAAAGCTAACAGAAGCCAGGCTCAAAACAAGCAGAAGATGGGTCTGGTTTTTTTTTTTTATGCAATAGTCATGCAGCAAGTTAGTGTTAAAGCATTTTATGGCTACTTTACATGTGTGATAATTCACATATGTTTGAGGACACGTGGATAAGTTTGTGTAAAAGATTATGTATATGGTTAGTAAATGGATAAACCAGGGTCAGTAAAGGGACAAACAAGACCCATTTCTCTGAGGGAGAATAGCTGGAGCTTAGTAAAGTACTCAGAAATATCATATGTACTTGATCCTTGAGTATCTGCTTCTGTTCAGCTCTGAAGATGTGGCACTAGAAGAATTGCCTAGTCTGTGCACCTGTCTGCACCAATGGACCAATCCTGTCATACTACCAGAAACCAAGGCAGTTTCCTAAGAGCATTGCCTTCTCACCAGAGTTTGAAAGTTACTTTTTTTCGCCTGAGAGGAGAGATACTATCTCCCTACCTCTGCACATTATTTCATCAGGCTCTCTTTTATCCTTCTTTAAGGAGGTATTCATGGGTGGATGTGTTTGGAAAAATTATGAGTGGCATAGAATGAAATCAAATATATAGAATACCATTATCATTTAGCAGAACAGGAAAGAAAATGGACCCTCCTTCAGTAACTGTGATTTAAGAAGTAACAGAAAGTATACACTAAAAATTAAGAGAAACTGAAGAGGATAAAACCTAAACATTCTACTCTGTGCAAGCTTATTCAAACAAAGGACAGCATTTCAGAGTTAGGTATAGCTGTGATATACATATCATACAGGTAGGTTCCAATCTGTTCTTCTAAATTTTCTTTGCAAAATATGGATACAGTGACAAAGGAAGGGAAGGGGGGAAGGAGGGAAGGCAAATGAAAGAAGACGTTGCTTGAATAAAAAAATTTTGAAAGATTGAAAACTGAAAATAGATATTAATTTAATATTGTCTTCTTGACTAGTTAAGATACTTTTTAATCTGAGAAGTGGCTATATCTTTATGTATAAATCACTGTGTTGAAAAGTGAAACAACATTAAGATAAACTCTAAATGAAGGCTGGAAGTTGAAACAAGCTTCTAAAAAAAGCCCCTTTACCTAACAAATCATGTCTGTATGGTGCACCAATGGAAGACATCAAATCTGCAGTAAGGTCAGTGGCACGCAGCATTACCAAAAAGAGACATCTGTGTTTCAGACCTTGGAAAAGAGATAGCACTTTAAAGCATTTGTCTGCGCTCCTTAAGCTCGTTCATGGGCATGGAGGAGTTGCATACAAACATTCTTTGAAAAAATACAGACGAAGTAATTTTTGTGTCAGTGAAAACTCAAAGAGGGCAGTAAATCATTTAGAGGAGCAGCCTTTTTTTCTGTCCAGCTTAAAGGACTAAGAGATTGGGCTTGGACAAAGTAGAATGTTTGGACAGAATTCGTGGAAAAGAGTTTATTTTTAAATTCAGGACAAAAGGCAGAGCCTCAGGATGGCTATTCCCTGGCAATCAGATAAGAGGAAGATTGTTCATCATTACATGGAGGTTGTGGAAACTTTCAAATTTAGAACTCAAGATACCAGAAATAGCAAAGTTGCTCTTCAGACTTCAGTGCAAGTTGTGTTTTAATACTCCCTGTGTTTTAATCCTCTCAGAATTCTTTGGTTAAGGAGTAATGTAGTACTTTTGTGAACAAAACAAAAAGTAAACAGATGAAAAGGTAATTCAGATGGCATCTTTTCCATAAGTTTGATTGTTTTAAAGTTTTTTTCTTTTTTTTGTCTTCTAATGGGGAGTTTTCCTTGTCAATATCTTTATAACAAGAATGCCTCCCCCAAATTCATATAAGATCTCCATGTCCCAAAGCTCTTAAGAGAATACTGACCCATTGCAGCATTTTTTTCAGTTTGTTGCTACACATTTCAAAAGATCAAATCATTCCCCCCAGAAAGCTCACATCTTATCAGCGGAGCGGTGCTTGAGCTGTAGAGAAGGCAGCTCGGACCATGCAGTATCTCTTCACTATCTGCTTCTTGATTTAGCAGTTCCTGGGCTAGCTAATTTCTGAAATGGGTCACAGTAGCATGGATTTTCAGCTGGTCCAAAAGACATACTCTCCACAAGGTATCCCCCTTACACCTCAGTGCCCAATCCCTCCCTCCTCCCACTCCTCCATGTGCCAGGGCACCCTATGCGGGTGCAGCCAGTGCTCTCAGGCACATGCTGTCCCCTCTAGAGGTAGTATGGGATCCTGACCTGGTTTTTGCTTCTTTTTTCATTTTTTCATTTGCTTCTGCTTCTTTTTAAATTTTTTCGTTTCCCCCCCTATTGTTTACTACTGGGAACATTGACTGAGTTTGTGGTGAGTCACTGGTAACCATGGACAAGCTGGCCTGAATTATCTTTAAACTAAAGACGAATGGAAGGTGACTGGAGAATTAAAGAGACTTTTTCCAGCAAGAGGTTAGTATGTCAAGAGGTTAGTGCATGGCTTGTGGGGTCCAAGGAGGGACATCACGATGCAGTGGGAGAACTGCAGTGTGCAATTTACTTATGTCCATTGACACAGGACTTAAAGAATTTTTTTTTTTTTTAATGAGGTTGGAAAGGCATTAATGCAATAACTAAACAAGCATACTGTCTCCTCTGTCTTGTGGATATTAAGTAAGACGTCTTAAAACTTACCTTATTTTATTACTATTGAATTCTCTGTTCTTTGCAATGTTAAATGGTCATAGCAATGTAACTATAGATAACTTCACTGAATTTGGCAACGTTGCTATCCAGGCCAGCTGGAATTAATTTTTAAGTTATGATTTTTATAAGAAATCTAGTGCTGTTCTTACTGTCACATGGTAATTCACTTCTTTCACTAATTTGATAATTTTTTGTTTGGAAAGGGCCATGGATTTCTGGCGAGCTTTTTCTTCTATAATTTAATACTCTTTGATTCACATAAACTGTAGCAATACTATCCAGTAAATAATCTTTTAGCATTTGTGCCATTTCTTGTTCAACAATAAAGATAAATTTGCAGGAAGATTACCAGAAATACCCTATTTTCTTTTTTCTTTTTTGGAAAGAAGTAATTTTCTTCTCTTTATCCTTTTTTCCAGTATCTCCCTAAATACTAATAAATTTTTTAAAATATTGGCAGCTCTTGTCTACAAGATATGCTCAGAATTTGCTATGGAGTTCATGGTCTGCACTTATGTACAGATGTACAATTCCACTTGCCTTCTACTCTCCAGCAGGCTTTTCTTTCTAATTGCAGAACCAGAGAATGAAAGCATCTGTAGTTTTGTGGAGAAAAATTGGTCCTGTGCTCTTAGGGAAGCTGAGATCCAGTGCGAGCTTTAGGATGAATCGATACCCCCGATTCCTGCAGTTTTAGCTGCCAAACTGGTAGGGGGTCGTTATCCCAGGGGTTGTGGCTAAAAGGCCAGAAGCACATGTAGAGTCATGCTGTTCACATGGGTGAGTTGAAGAGCAAGCTTGACTATAATGCTGGACTCATTAATACCAGGTGCTCAAGTATGGCTGGTGACAGAAATTACGCAGGCTGGCTCAAACACTTTCTGTCACAATTTTATGGGATAAAGCCCTGTTTTCAACCATAGTTGACCTACACTCCTAGACACTTTGCACTGGCCTTCAGTAATAACATCTGAGAAGTGATCCAAATCTGTGTTTAATGACCAGTCTTTAAATCCTCTACAAATGTCGTCCTGAGATTTTACTTCCCCACCTCTGATTAAAAGGTGTGATCAGATCATTGCAAAGCGACCAGATCACTGTGGAAATTTTAGGAGAAGTGCCAAGAAGTGCCAAGTGTCTTTTGGAACTGCTCTGCTGCTAGATTAGCGAGACAAAGATTGCATTGGCTGCCTCAAATAGTGCCCTAGGGTATAATCTATCAAGTCTTTAATAGGTGTTGTTTAATGTTATCCCCAATGATTAATGGTTTTGAAAATTCTTTGTTGTTACCAGTTATGCAAGCACAGCACTCTGCTTTTTCTCGAAGCTGTTCTTCTCTTCCTAATTATCAATTTTATCATCTCCAATTACATTTGGAAAGCAAGCAAAAGTAAATGTTCTGAAATCTGGCAAGAATCCGTAGGGTTTCCCCTGAGATCTTAACTTCTTTTTGCACTTCTCTGCACTTTCCTCTTCCTGCAATTAATTCTTTCCTCTATGTTACTATTTTCTAGTGCTCCTGGGAAGAGTGGAAGGAAAGGGAGGAGCACAGAACAAGCACCAATTTTTTTTTCTATGTCAGCTCATTCCCCTTTCCGCTTAGTCTAAAATCCTGTTGCATTTCTCACAGATATTTGGCCATTAGCTTAAAGTAAACAGAATTCTTTTAATTGCTTTCATTCCTCTTCCTTTTCCTCTTCCTTTTCCCTGTGTCATCCTTACTACTTTTTTTGACACAGTGGAGAAAACTCTTGTCTTTCCTGTTGCTCAGGCCTGGGTTTCAGCTCTGCTTTGGACATCTTTGCTGTATGCAGTCCAGTGCTGAATCACTAATTAAAATTAAGCCCTTTAAATAAAATTGAAATTAATAAAAAATAATTAAGTAAATTTAAAATAATCTCCAAGTTTATTCAGGCTCTTTTATTAGATGGTACTCCACACACACTAAATTTTCAAGCAGCTCATCTTTTGTGTTTTCTCCCCACTAAGGGCTTCACACCAATGCAGGACTAATTCCTGGATGCCAGTGAAATCCAGGAAAGCTCTCTACTACAGTGCTTTGGGATCTGTCCTGAAATGCCCAGCCTTTGGGATGTTAGCCCAAATGTGACAGAAAGAAAGTGCAGAATCACTGTCTGCACAGTCCAGGAATTAGAAGACAAAACTTCTGGGTTTGAGCATCAGAGGTTCAAGAGGTCTGGACCAAGAAGCTGGACTGCCTTGCCAAGTGGGTAGGATCATAAAATCATTTAAGTTGGAAAAGACCTTTGAGTCCAATCATTAACCCAGCACTGTCAAGTCCACACTAAACTACATCCCTAAGGGCCAGATCTACGTGCTTTTAAAATACCTCCAGGGATCGTGACTCACCACTTCCCTGGGCAGCCTGTTCCAGTGCTTCTTTAGTGAAGAAATTTTTCCGAATATCCAATCTAAACCTCCCCTAATGCAACTTGAGGACATTTCCTCTTGTCCTATCACCTGTTACTTGGGAGAACAGACTGACCATGTACCTGGCTACAATCTCTGTTCAGGTAACTACCTGAGGCTGAGCCTCACCCGAGGCTGCTTTTCTCCAGGTTAAACAACCTCAGCTCTCTCAGCTGCTTCTCTTAAGACTTGGGTTTCACAACTTTCACCAGCTCCAATGCTGTTCTCTGGACTCCCTCCAGCACCTCAATGTCTTTCTGGGAGTGAGGGGCCCAGAACTGGACATGAACTTGAGGTGTGGATGTGGAGAACAGATGTGGAGGAACTGGAAGGAAGATAGGAGGTTCTGGTGAGTGCCAGACTTGGAGAGTATGCCTTGTGGTCAGCTAACTCAGGCTTTTATTGCAAGTTACATGCTATGAGAACTTATTGTTAGTTAATTTAAAAAAAGACTAAGTCATGCAATTGCATTATGTTCCTCTTCTCTTAAAGATGAGCTTCTGTTCTTCACAAATGCACTGATCAGTTAGAAAATTTTGCCCAAAAGGTAAAAAAAAGAGACACCCTCCTCCCCAAAAAAATCCCCAAAACCAAACCCACCAGATTTTACAGCTGGTGCTGACCAGGCTCACCTGGCTCTTTTGGCAGCCAAGGAGCAGCAGGGCTGGCTAGTTAGGCCTCTACATCAGCCTGTCTTTCTGCTTTATTCTTTCTTTTCCCCTCTTTCTCTTGCTGAACATGCTGGCTGCACACTTACTATCTTGCAGAACTCACTTGCCTGTGTTTCTGAGAAGACTTCAGGCAATTTTGTACAGGATTAGTGGTGAAAAACTGGTAACTGAATCTCGGGAAGATTTATGTGAAAGGGCAGCTTTATGGTTGAAGTGAAGCCATTAAAGGATTCACTACCTCTGATAGATTCCTGTAAAAGTAAATGTGTCAGAGTTGCTGTTGATTAAATTTGCCTGAGTTGTACTTCCCTGGATCAGTTTATCCCTCAGCAGCCTGGTGGGATGGCTGTGTGGGTAGAAATGCATAACAAACTCTGAGCAAGGTGGCTATTATGTTCATGCAGTGTGAATTAACTCATTAGTATTTAAAAAGCTTAAGACATTTTTTCCCCCTTCAATTCACCTTTATTTCAGACAGAGAAGCACAAAAAACAAGGATTTTTTTTATTTTCCATCAGCAGTGACTTCTTAGGGTACAAGATTCAAGGAATGTTCTTGGCTTGTGTGTTAAGAAGCATTCATTTCTTCATGCGAGTTAAAGAATGCCAGTCCCACAAATTTAGAAATTAGTTTGCATGTCCTTATAAATTTGTCAGTATGTTCCTTTTTTATTTGTTTGAAGTCTCAAAATAATTGTTCTTTGATATTTTTAGGGAATCTGAAAACAAGGCGGTAATATCTTTAGTCTTTTTCTTTTTCTTAAAGAGTTATATTAAAAACTAAAAGCAGTAATTTTCTTATATCCTGTTTCATAAACAGAGATGTGCCAGATTTTTTCCTCAATTTTTAATAAAAAAGAAAGGTTTAAATATGTATTTAAATATAGAGTGCTTTTAAGGATGAATTTACTGATAGTTTCTGCCAAAGTGCTCTGCAAAAGGAGGATTGAGAACAGGACAGAAGATCCTTGTTTTATTTATCTTTCTGGTTTCTCTGTTCAGTTTAGGCTTTTTGTAGATTTTTCTCAAGAGTATGTTTACTGAAAATACCGCATGTTAAGCTGGAGCTAAGAGGGGAGGTTCCTGTGACTTGAATAACCTTTCCCAAAAACATATATGTATTCTGGTTCATGGAAGCTGCAGCTGGCACAGGAAGCCTCCTCCACAGATGGAAATAGCTGGAGATGGCTAAGTGCAGGGAGAATTGCCATGGATGCTTACCTGTTCCTCCAAGACACCTGCTTATAGATGGTGTTGGAAACTTTCCACTGGGCAGTTGTCTGACCCAGCATGGCCAGCCCTATCTACTGTGTGGTGGCCTGGATTCCCTGAATATGGAGGACAGGATTTGCTCTCCAGCACTGTTTCCACAAGGGACTTGTGGGTGAGGGTTACTGCAATGGCATGTCCTTGCTGTCCAACTGGAAAGCTGCTTTCTTGAGAACCACACACTAAGGTGTCTGTGTGTAAGGCTCAGTTGTTGGTAATTAATTTTGCCCAATCTTCAAAGGGAAAAATGAATTGAATCACTTCAGAAGCTTCAGTCTATCAAGAGGAAATATGTGATAGAAACATCTCATGGCATGTTTCACTGCCGATATGCTCTCCAAATCTAATAATTACAAATAGGGTTTGACTCAAGCACCAAGAGCATACTTTTAGGAGTTTGGTCTGCAACCTTCAGCTGGCTACAGAGAAACCTGAACTCGTGTGGTTTTAGTTTTTCTCACCTGTGTCCTAAAGGTTTCAGGTACTGTTTCATACTTAAGGCATGGAGTGCTGGGCCTGTGGAAGATACAGGCAGAGACTGAGAGGTCTTTTTGGTTGCCTGTGCTGGCAAACAGATGTGGTGCAGAGTAAATTATCAGTGCTGTGTTGTCTGAAGATTCACAAATGTGAATGTTTGCTGGTTCCTAGCTACCTATGTGCATTTGTTTCCTCATCCTACTTAGCCTACACAACAGCCTCCGTTGTGTTTCTGGGCGATAGAATGTATTTCCTATTTTTCCTCACAGAAGTCACAGGAATCTCTGTTCAGGGGTAGGGTAGTGGTTGTTTTGCTTGGCAACTCACAGAACCTGTGTACTGCACACATGGATGCAAGTGTGTGTCACAGCTCATCCCCTCCTTTTGAAGAGGACATAAGCAAGTAGTGAGAGGTAACAGAAATTTGTCAGCTGGTAAAATTCTGATTCAGTGAATATGAACAAAGTTTTGGAAGCAGAACAGTGAGCTTTCTTTTCCCGCCGTTTTCTCTGTTCCTCCATTGAAAACTCAGGCACAACATTTTTTTTCCATGACTCCTCTTACTGTTCCCTGGCTACAGACCCTCTCCTCTCGTTTAACACCTGACTTCTGTAACATAAAAGCAATAGGTCTGGAAAAGGATGTGGATCTGAAGTGGAAGAGGCAGTACGTGCCTCATGCCAATGGAAGGAGGCACAGGTTGCTATGGAACTCAGCCTCCCCAGGAACAGAGAAAGTGCCCAGGTGGGTGAGGTGTCTGTCCTGCTGGTTTTCCTGGCTGCCGCAGCCATCCTGCCCTGGGTTGAAGGACAGAAGAGCTCACAGCACTACGAGTAATGCTGGGAAAGAAATAAGAGTTTGGGAGCTCCCGTACAACCCATGAGCAGGTAAATAAATGCTTAGAAGTGCTTATAGTTCCGTGACAATCAAAATAATTAGATCCAGTGTCTTTTCTGCTACGTGCTGGTGGTTATGCTATGTGCTTGAAATTTTACTGTTCGTTGTTGTATTTATCTTCATCATATTATTTTGGAACCTCAAGCTACTGTTCATTTTAAACAGATTCTGCCCTCTAAATATAGATCCTGTAGAGGCTAAGTTAAATAATGACAACAGTATTAGAAATTCCTTTTGACCTAACTGTTGACATTAATGACTAGTGACAATTTCCTTTTCCTATATATGCAATTTGAGTCAAATGAGCTTTCTTACTAATGTGCTGCTGTTTTTGTGGAGTAATTTGAGTTTATTTTCTAGATCTGTAACATGGGCAGCTTCTGCAAGGATCACCTTGCTGCGCATTGTTCCAGGCTAACGCTGTTCTTGGAATACTGTGCGTGTAGTATTAAATGTTTTAATTCTGTGCCTGATTTACATTCACATTGTCCCTAGAGTTAGCTGGCTAGTACATTTAGAGAGGGATGAAATTAATGTCAAAAAAGCCCACTGTCAATCTCAAAATATATTTATAAAATTCACCCCAGTCCCCATCAGTTTGTTTTCCAGGTAAAACTCTATAATGAAAAAAGCATTATGAAACATCATTAACTTGCTGGGTTTTTATATTAAGGATTTAAATTTTTGATATTTTGTTAGAAAATCAGCTTTAATTTTGAAATTTCTTTAATGATATTTGATAGTAAATGCTTTCCTTTTTCAAATACTTTTCTGTAGCCTCTTCATTTCTGTCAAATAAAATGTTTTTGATAATCTATTCATAGCTTCATCTTGCACTCTAACAATTCAGCATTTCCATGTGGTGGTCATATTTAAGTGAAAAGTTGGAAGAGTAAGGGCAGAAGAGAGAAGAGCTGTTACTTTTATTTGTCCCTAAATTCCTCCTACTAAATATGTAGTCTATGCCTTTTGTATTTTCTCGATCTTTCCTCTTTCTTTGTTCACCTCCATCCCACACCAAATCATAAAAAGAAATAATTGTACAGGTCTGTTGTTCCTTGACTTCACTAAGCCTTTTTTCAAGAAGTAGCTACAAAATTGGAGCAAAGCCTGTGATTAAAACGTGCTACTAATGTAAAAGGACAGATAATGAAATGTGATCATTGAGTTTCAGCTGAAAAGTGCTTGTGTTTTTGTTTTCCCTTAATCAGTTGGTGACTCGTGTGGGTTACTATTCCTACAATTTAACTATGAATTCCGATGCCTACTGTAGTTGAGATTTTTTTATTATATCTTTTATAACCTCTTTTTTCTTATCCCTTTACAAATTTTTCATCCTTTAGGTTAGAATTTCCTCTATTTGATTGCTAGGAACAGGTGACTTTATTTTCTTTTTTTTCCTTTCTTGTTTGAAAATTAGAGGAAAAACACAGTTGTTCATAATACTTTGTTATAATAACAAAAAAATATATATGTGCTTTAGTCATAATAAATAGGCCCATATTAATGGGAGGTATTGAATCAGCTCAGACCTCAATTTATTACTAGTCTGTCACTCATAACAACATCTGTTTTTGGCAGGAGCTCAACACTGCAGGTTTGAGTTTCATGACTTCAGACAGTTCCTAATATTAGAAAGATAAATCGACATACACAAAGACAGAAGAGAATTTAATGAAGGTGGATCATCTTTATCTACAATTTTAAACTGGTCTCTTTTCCTGCAATGGTATGCAGGTTTTTAATCAACACATTCTCTAGTTGTTTTTTTTTAATGCTTTTTAGAAGTGGAGGAATTCCCTGTTAAATCACATACTCTGTGAATGTTAAGGAAACCCTAACTTTATTCTGTAGTATGTATTTCCAGAGTAAGATTTTGCTTGATCAGCTTTGTAGATGTTCTTTCCTGTGTCCCTTCCATGGACTGTATGTTTATAACTGGGTGAAAACAAGATCTGTTTAATCTGTGCCTGAATGTGTACTCAGATTCTGAAGTACTAAAAAAATCACAAGTGTCTAGTGACTTACTGGGGAAGCCTTGGTGATTTGTCCATTAGTGCTAAGGTGATTTCTAGATTTCCTAAATCAAATAGGGCTTTCTTTCCTGGGACATCAGTTTAGTGTTAGGAAAAGTTTTGAATTAAAACTGGTTTGAATTAAAGTTTTGGCACTTTAAGGAAAAAGAAATACTCTCTCGCTGGACACTTTGGAAGTAAAACCCAGGCGATGTAAATCATGCTGATCCACCTTCTTCAGATACCTCTGCTCAAGCCAATAAAATTTCTGATTTTCTACTAGGCACTAAGGATCTTGGTGTTGGGTGACAGAAAATGTGTGTAAAGAGCTTCTGGGTACTCTTGAGGCTGTTACAAAGAGTGTTGGGAGGAAAAGGGAAGCTCCCTGCTGGCTCAAACGTACTTTGTCTCTCTTCATGCTCAACAGCCATGGCAAGGAAATTAATTTGTTTAACCTCTTGAAATTAATTTGTTTTAAACCACTTCTAATATTATGTTTCTAAGACTTAATATGTTCATATAAATCCTGACCTTTCTTGAACAGATGGTGATAATGATGGCAACGGGAATGCTATTGAATGGCATATGGGAAATATGAAGCCTAAGTAATATATTTGATTGCTGATGATCAAGAAGGAACCTAAATTTATCACAAGGATATCTTATTTGAATAAATCTGTTCCAAGTTTTCCATAAAAATGTTGATGCTCTTGACCCTGACCAGGCACTCAGATATGTAGTTGTTTGGTGCATACACTTTTGATAATATTTTCTGAAATTACATTTTTAGTCCTGCATTAAATGCTAAATTCAAATTGTATATATTCTAAATTAATTCATAATATTAAGTGACAGAAATAAATAAGGACCTTTCTTATTAAATAGATTGAATTTACAGAAGTTACTACGGCAAAATATTTGGTCTAATTACATTACATCAAAATAACCCAAAGATAGTCTCAGTTGCATTTCAAACATTGCATATACATATTTTTACTTTGTTTAAACTGAAGAAGAACGTGGTAGCATTCTTTTAAAAAAAGTCAAAAAGAAATATATATCTCTAGTCTTTGCAACAATTTGGTAGAATAGGTTGTATTTGTGACATACTGATGGCTGACACCGCGGGCAGTGGATAATGCTGTGTACCCTGACATTTCCCCATTTTTTTCTATTTCTCTTAGCAGAAATAGGGACTGCATAAAACTGGCTACTGTCTTCTATGTGTGAAGTCACATTATGTATGTAAACAGATTAAGAAATATCTCTTATTTCCATTCTCCCCTTAAAGTACAAAATCAATGTTTAACTGTTTGCATTTCTATTAGGGACTGTTTTATCTGCTAGGGATAAAACAGTCTTCAGCAGAAGCAGTAATCCCTGGGGTAGGAGGGTTATGTTTTATTATTACATTAGAACATATTGGAAGCTTTTTTTCCCTGGTTGTAAGGAGTATGATCTTTTTGTTTTATGTCACTACTTGGTATCTTCAATCATAGAATGTCACTAAAGGAGTTTAAATATCTTACACGAGGATGGAGTTTTCTGGGAGAATGGTTTGTGAGCAACAGACGTGTGTTAGTGCTTAGACCAGGTGTGTCATAAATTTGTATGGTGAATTTAAGTAAATTGGGGGGACTGTCTGGTACAAAGGACTATCTTTAGGCTCTTAAGGGCCAACTGTAGCACTGGGATTACTACAATTTGTTCAAATGGCTGTGGATTACAGTTATACACAAGAGGGATTAATAAAGTGATATTATTTATTCCTGCTTGCATGTTAAGACTAAAACATATAGTAAATTTTTGCTCTAAACTACGGGCATAAGGAAGGATGAACATATTATTAGTCTGTTTCTGTTTACTTATACTAAAAATTCCCACTAACTTCATGGCAAACTGTCCCTTTTGAACATACGGAAATTCGGTGATAGCAGTCAGAGTTAAGTTTTTGGGGGGTGGTGAAGAAAATAATTTTGAGAATGTATTAGTATTGCAAATAAAAAGGGGTCCAAACACTGAGTTTATCCATGGATATGGAATAACTTGCTGGCCCTGCTATTTTTCTTGTTAAGTATTCTATTAATATACAAAGAGACTACCTCAGAAAATTGGTTCAATCTAGTCCTACTCTGAGATATAAGTGAGCCCACAGCTTGAAAAGATTGACTTGGTTTCCTCTGGCTCAAGAATTAAGCTACCTACCAAGAAGGTAAAATAGAGATACATGTTTCTAGCAATTTAAATTGATAAAACTGTTCTGCATGCTACTTTAAATAGTGTTCTTTAACTATCTATGAATTGACTTTTTTAGGAAATCGTAATGCACTACCAGGGCAGGTCAACATATTACTGTTTGTCCCAAATAAACTTTCAGTAGAAACTTTATAAACTAAGAGACATATATTGGACAGTATTCAAAAAAAGTAAGTGGAGTATTGAAATGCAATATTTGTCAAATTGCTCATTTGGTGAATGCCTATTTAAGCAGTTCACTACTAAGTGCCAGGTCCTGCACTTGCGTCACAACAACCCCCTGCAGTGCTACAGGTCGGGGGCAGAGTAGCTGGGAAGCTGCCTGGCAGAGAAGGACCTGGGGTGCTGGTCAACAGCAGCTGTACATGAGCCAGCTGTGCCCAGGTGGCCAAGAAGGCCAAAGGCATCCTGGCCTGTAGCAGAAATAGTGTGGCCAGAAGAACCAGGGCAGTGATTGTCCCCATATACCTGGCACTGGTGAGGCTGTCAAGTTTTCACTATAAGAAATGCATTGTGATGCTGGAGTGAGCCAAGAGAAGGACAACAGAGCTGGTGAAGGGTCCAGAGCACAGGTCTTGTGGCTGAGGGAATTGAGGGTGTTTCATCTGGAGAAAGAGAGACTGAAGGGGAACCTTACTGCTCCCTACGACTACCTGAAAGGAGGTTGGAGCCAGGTGGCACTCAGTCTGTTCTCCCAAGTAACAAATGACAGGATGAGAGGAAATGGCCTCCACTTGTGCCAGGGGAGGTTCAGGTTGGATATCAGGATAAATTTCTTCACCAAAAGAGTTGCCGAGTATTGGGACGGGCTGCCAAGTGAAGTGGTTGAGTCCCTATTCCTGGAGTATTTAAAAAACATGTAGATGTAGCACTTAGGGACTTGGTTTGGTGGTGAACTTGGCAGTGCTCAGTTAACAGATGGACTTGATGATTGTAAAGGTATTTTCCAATGTAAATGATTTTATGGTTCTCTATATATCAGTGTTAAAATAGCTGCAGGAAGCAGGCACGTAAAATAACACCGATGCCCTGGTTCCAGCTGTGTAAAGAGATGTTCTACTCTGTTTCAAGTATTCCTCACTCTGCATTAAGCCCCAGGA